>NC_041340.1:24048399-24195899 GCF_004354835.1 Perca flavescens
AAAGCACATCTTTGATTTAAAAAATGACTTATGTTACGTATGAATGGCATTAAGTAGATTAGAAATTAGTGTTGAAATCGGCAGGGTTGTGTGATGTCAATTTCAGCTGCGCCAGTGACAAATGGAACAAACTGCCCTCAACAACCCAATTCAATTTCAAGAATGGAACTGAAGAAATTATGTACTGCAGGAAAACTACCACCCAGCCATACTAGTGGATGATAGTATGGCTGGTTGGTAACTCTGACCCATGTGTACGCACATTTTGGAGACCATGGGAATTGGCGACGCAGATGGTGAAGTGGTGAACTGATGTCAGACTGCAGAAAGTAAATGTGGGAATAACGATTACTCGTAATATTAAAGTCTGATGCCTCATGCACATTTCCTCACTCCATATCATCCACGTTATCATGAAGATTAAATCCAGCAGTGCTGTTTGCGCTTGTACTGAGTGATAACTGTTAATTTAATCGGCGCTGTCTCACCATCACATTGTCCGCTAAGGAGCGCAGGAGGAAGAGATGGCCCGACTCCATGGAATACAGGATAGCATCAAATACTCTATTAGATACCTGCAGAACACAGTGTAAATAACTAAATATCTGTCTTTAATACTGTGCATATATCATCAAATGTCAAAGTCTAGAAATACAGACGTTAAGCTCTCGCGCAATCGTTAACACTTATGGCGTTTTTCCATTACGTGGTACCTGCTCGACTCGCCTCCACTCTACTCTCCTTTTTTGGTTTTCCATCATGAAAAGAAGTCCTTAATACCTGCCAACAGGTACTTTTTTTAGTATTGCCTCCTTTGAGGTTCCAAGCGAGCTGAGGCGATACCAAAAGGTGACGTGAAAACCTGCAGACTACTGATTGGTAGAGAATCCTCACTAATCACTGCGTCATCATTGCTAGGGATAGATGGGGGTGTCCTGAACAAACCTGCCATTTTTAAATAGTTTAGCCAGTGTTTTATTTTATTTATTTTTTTTTGCTGCCTCCAGCTTCTTTTGAAACAAAATTTGTCTTCTGGCTGCGGCAACAGCCACATGCCGAGAATCAAAAACAACACACCTTCGATGTTCTGTGTGTGTGCGTGTCGCGAAAGGTCGCAGCAGTTTCCTGCAGCGTCGCTATGACGACCAGCCACGATCGCCTCACGCATGAGGCGGTCTAAATCTGCAGTGGAAAAAGGAGGACGGGGCACCGTGGTCGAGCCAAGTAGAGCTGGTAGTGGGTAAGCGTCATATGTGTCCTCGTTATTGGTCCGAACTTTAATACTGTTAGTGACAAAACCGGCATGAAGAAAAGTGTGTTTGCCTATTAGACTTTCGTCTTCAGATTGTATCTCGGGGTGGGGGATACCACTAGTTGATGCTGTGATTTTGGCAAGGTTTCTACAATCACAAATTGTTGTAAACCTAGAAATACTGCGGTGACCTCCGTGCGTAATGCTGCATGATGGCACTGCTGGAGGACTACTCCAATGGAAGAATCAGGAGAGAAAAAGACTTCGGTGGCCATGATGATGACTGGCTAATATGCCAATTTAAATTCCCTAAAGCTCTATGCACTGAATTAGGTCCAGTAGAGAGGGCAACGTGCCGGAACTGTGCCATCGTGGTCCAAATACAGGTCCTCGCCACTCTGGGGGCAACTGGCTGTTTCCAGAGGGAAATGGCAGACAGCGAAGTGTTTTTTTTTTTTTTTTATATAAATATAATATATAATCTTCAACTTTATCGCTAAGGCTTGTTTGGATATAATATATAGTTCTGTTAAATCTTATCATATATCAAAGCTGTCCGTGAGTGCCCTAATGCCTGCTGTTTTGGATGGTATTATTAATATAGGTATATACATCAGGTTTCCCTACACGAGAACAGGCCGAAATTATAATTCAATTTGCAGCAATTCCTGAGCGTCTGAGAAGTTTGTTGCTTTTTCCCTGCCAGTCGTTGTAAAAACTATAGATGTAAATTAATGGAGTTTCAACGTCCACAGCTAGGTGTAACATTTTTTTGCATTGCATTTGCAACATAATCATTCCTTATCAGATAAGGAACAAATATGTTGTATATGCAATATGTCCTTATTCAGAGGCAAGAACAACAAAGTGCCACCAATCTCAGACTTTGTTTGTATGACATGAGTTGTGCATATGTAGGCTGCCTTAGGGCAAATGGTCCATTAGTTCACACACTTATTTGAAAGCAACATTATGACTGACCCACATTCATTTGAAATTTTGAGAGAGAGAGGGAGACCATTTGTTCCTAATGTTATTAGGCTGTGTTCAAATGTAGTCACAACACACAAATGTTTCATATTGCTATCTGTTGCCAAATCCAATGGTTTAGTGGGTTTTTGTCCCATGTTAGTATGCATTTTTAAGCAGTAAAATTCATCATCTTAAGAGCAGGGGGAAAAAATAGACTGAGCTTAGTGTTCTTGCCTCATGGCCATGTTCCTAAAGGTTTCAGGGTGCTCAGGAATGGTGTGGAGATTTTAGCACGGAGTTAACAGAGGAAGAATGTAGCTTAGAAAATCGGCTAAATATATACAGCATAAGTAATGTCCTCATGTAAGGTCTTTTTTTGAGGGCTCTCAACCATGCAAAGGGATGGTAGTGACATTAGATAGGGGTTAGTTTATGTTATGTAGATAAGTTGATGTTTATTTTGAGTGCACATTCTGTTTTGATTATGGGCTTTGGAGTGAAAAGCTACTATAAGTCATAAAGATTTGCAACATGACAAGTCAAGATCCAGAGATGCCTCCATTGAGGTGTGACCAGTGATCCAATGGAATAGTGTAATCAGGGGTGAAAATTGCCAGAACCCTCCTGGATATATATATTCTTTTTTCCACTGTGCTGAAAGTATTTTTTTTTAATGCATCTAACAGAAAAATAGGCTAATTAATATCTTTACATTTCTTTGTTCAGATGTGTAATACATAACTCAGTGTTCAAGTCTAATCCCTTACATGCATTAATAAAATAATGGAAGAGATTTTATTAGTTTAAAATTAGAAACTAAATTTGCCAGTTTTTGAGCATGACTAAACTTTTAAGTTTCCAACCTTTTAGAGAGACCAAAAAAAAAGAAATGGCTACACATTTTTACACCTGATTTTATTTAAAGCAACACTAGAGAACGCTTCGGTCCCCCTACAGGTTGGAAGCGGAATTGTCCATTACATTACAAATTACTTTGTCAAATTCATTCGAACTACAGATCCGCTACCCGATTTGGCAAATGTGCATAATGTAATGGACAATTCCGCTTCCAACCTGTAGGGGGACCAAAGCGGGAACAGTTCTCTAGTGTTGCTTTAATACAATGATGACATTGCATATTTAGCTTCCAAAACACCACCTTGTCTCTCACCCTCCTCTCCTCCTGTCCTCTCTCTCTCCTGGCAGCCAAGGGGGAATATTTACGACCTGGTATCTAACCCTGTTTGGCCATACTCCCTTGAGCTTTCTGTCTGCATTTTCTTAGCTTTTCAAAGTCGGCTTATTAACACGGATATATATTATTTTGCATCATGTTCGTGACACACTGTAATTCATTGATCCTGCTTTTATTGCATAATATTGGAATAATGAGATGGTAGCAGTGCATGTGTTTGTCATATCATCTTTCTAAATCTACATAATATCCATCATGTTATACATAGACTCTCACGCATAGCATTTCTAAGCCAGTGGGATGAAGAGATGGTGCGGTAGAAACGGTACACTAGGGCTGGGCGATATGGACCAAAAGTCATATCCCGATATATTTTGGCTGAATATCGATATACGATATATATCCCGATATTTTTTTCTGCAAAGTGAGAGCAAATGTTCAGTCAAAGCCAAAATCAAATATGACATGTCACAAGTAGTTTCATAGAGACAGTTGCAAAATCAAATAAATAATAAACCGGTTTCTTCACCTGGTTCATGATTAAATGCTCAGCTGTTCAAATAACAATAAAATGTAAACCTAAATACTGTATAACAGGAGTACCTTTTTTGAAATCAAAGCTCCATATTTGTGATTCGTTCCAAAGGTCAATTAAGCTTTTGATATTAATATAATCTACTTTGTTCAAAATGTAATGCCTCATGCCTGTAAGCCTAGGTTTATAGTCCCATTCTTCCACTTGATACTGCTTCCACTTAAGTAAACTAAAAGATGAACTATCGACTACAAAACAAAGAAACTAATTAATGTGTTAATACAAAGAATATTTATTATGATCGGTTCACAGATCTGAGTCCAAACGGAAACTTCACCCTTCTGAACTAAGAGTTTCTGCTTCAAGATGAAGTTTAAAACAGACTGAAATGTCCAGGCTCATTCCTCCACTATTTATTTCTGTATGTATTTATGCGTTACATGTCATTTTAACGGGCACTGAGCTCCAGATCCTGCAGCTGCAGACGGTCTCTGCTGCCCCGCTGTAGCTTCTCTCCGTCCGCCTGCCGCCGGCAAACTTATTCGAACTTTCCGCCGATATCGACATACAGGTCGTCCTGGACTACGTGTAAGATCCTACCGATCACCACTCTGTCTTTGGCTGGTCCGATCTGGATCAGCGGGACCGCGCAGCAGCGAGGCAAAGCTGTGTTTTTCCGGGGAAGAGACGCTGCGGCCGCCACGGAGCTCTCCGCCTCCCGCTGCCGCCGGAGCTCAGATTGCTGGTCAAGGCGGCATACATAATCATAAAACACATTGTCACCTGTTAAATGTTATTCATTGCTGTTTGTTCTTTTCATTTCCTCTATCGAACATAATTAAGCAGTACAAAAGTCCGGCATCTTTAGCGTTGATCTGAATGCTTCGGACCCCTGTTCCAAGATGGCGGCGGTTTTGACGTATGTTTAGAACCTCAAGGCGACATCTGTGTATATATCTATGGGAGCAAGGATCACATTTGAACTATATCGATATATGCGATATGGTCTAATTCCATATCTCATTTAAAAATATATCGATATATTTTTAATATCGATATATCGCCCAGCCCTACGGTACACCATAAGGATAAAGTTTATAGGATTGTCCTGACACTTGAAATGGTATGGTTACAGCAAAGCAATTGAAATGGCATTGCTTGACTTGAGGTTAGAATTTTCTTGTTCGGCTTACCCCACAGTCCCTTTTGTGCTGAAATGGTTGCTTTCCCAGTGGTATCATGGTGAGGGTAAGAGAAAACTGATGTGAAAGATCATGAAAGTAAAAACGCAGGTCTCTCCATAAAGTGCCAGTTTTTCTTTATGCAAACAACTCTCACCCCTCCTCTCGGGTTACTGAATGTTCTCCCTGTTTCCCTGCATGTGTTTGCACAGTAATGTAGGATGTGTTTATATCAATGTTTCAGTGCTTCACCAGTGCAGTGGAATAAGTGCTCATCAGCAAAATTGCTCAGGAATTTTGAGGTGGGGGCATCTTCTTGTAGAATTGAGGGGACTGAGGAGGAAGAGGAGAGGATCTTTTACTCTCAATTACTCTGCCAGTCTTGCAGCCGGTGATGCATTCCACCACTAGTGCTTCAATGGAAATGCAATATTGTTTTGACAACTTGATTCTTATTGTCATAGATTTGCCCCACATGTATATCCTTTTTATAATAGCATTTTATCTACCAGCTTAAATCTGGAGATCCCAGACCCCAGTAGAGTTCATCAGCGAAAACATGAGCAATCAGTAGATTACACAGGTTAAAAATAAACCTTTTCCTTTCTTATTTTGTAGAGAAAATAATTACAGTAGATAGTTGAGAATGCATGTAGTTCTTCGATGCAGTGTATGATCATAACTGACTTGCAGTCAATTTTATAATATTATGGTCAAACTATAGTTTTCCTTACAACCTATGTGATAGTCTCACTGTTTACATTGCTCTGTGACCCAGATCTCAGTCATTCAATTGTTGAGTAAAATATAACCGATTTGATGGCTGAAACTACGAAGATAAGATAGTTAAAAAAACAAAACAACTTCAGTCCTTGTTCTGCTGTAGTGCAATCAAGAGTTGTTTTTTGGCTTTGTAATTGATTATGTTTCATTACATTTTCTGTCCATTGGATAATCCCACTTTGGCACACTTCCTTACATCCCAGGCATTCTGTTTCAGCATTGTTGCCAGCACATCCCAACCAACCAATGGGAATCTTCAAAGTCTCTGACCTAATTTTTTGTGAATATGAGTAGATGCATAATGTTACTCTGGAAGATGCAAGAATATTTAGAAATGATTGTGCGAGAGCATGATTTGTTGGTCAATACAAGAAAATATACTCACAAACCATAAATGTTGGCAGCAGCAAGGAAGACTTGCTTAGCTCAGCACTCCAGTTCTCGTTTTTGAAAGTGTCAGGAATATTTGCCTCTCTGATCCAAGAGCGTAATGGCAATCTGGCAGCCTTGTGATTTAGTCACAAAATAACCACGTCTTTGAGTCACCAGCTACAACTTGCATTAACATTTGGAGGAATTTACTATTTTTGTAGTTTATCTATTCATTCAACCGCTTAGCTTTTGTTTTCTCTCCTGCTTCTCCTTCCCCCTCTGTGCTATCATATTGTATAATTTTAGCAGCTTTATAAATTAATCCTCAGCAGTGGGTTTGTATTCCACAGGGATTAGTTGTATTGCAGAGCTGCTCCATTTCTGATAGATACATTTATTATGGTAGAATGGGTTAGGCATTCTTTAAGTTTAATTATGCTTTCTTTGTTTCTATCAAAATAAGACTGTGTCAGAGTCCCCTGTCTGTGGCTAAAAAGTGTGTGTGTGTTTCTTTCTTTCTGTTTAGGTGGCCAACCTGGCATGTTCCATCTCCAACAATGAAGAGGGAGTGAAGCTGGTCCGCATGGCGGCATCTCAACTGGAAACTCTTTGCCCCCAGGTACCTGGCTGTTTTGCCCCCAACTTCTGCTCATTGATTGTGCACCTCTTTGAGAGGCTTCCAAATTGTCTATTAATACAAGCACTAGGAGTTGCCAATATATAAAAATATAGTTCATACACATAGTGGCTAATTTAATTCCAGACTATAAGTAAAATTGCAGCGCTAATGTTTTTTTTTAATTTGTTTTTTTAAATTAAAATCATGATTTTGATACAAAGAATTCAACTACTTACATGCAAGGATTTTTTGCAATTGCCATGTACACCTTAATTTGGTTAGTGTTAGCATAATCAAATAATAGACATGGCTTTCTTTTTCTTTTGAATCAGGGTGGTATGAATACACTGTAGTCTAATTTCTTTCAGTGCTGTGATCGGCATTTGTGCTAGAACGGTGGTGGAATGAAATGGACACAAAACTGCGTGTGGGTGTTTTGGCCTTCCTCCCACAGTGTATTCATTTTAACAACAATGAAATTAAATAGAATATGGGAAACGGTCACAAACATGCCAAACAAAACGTAGCATAGCTAGTGGTAACAATAATAAGTTGCCAGTGCAGCACAAGGACATTAACACCCAAGGGTTTCCCTCCTGATTTTTGTTGTTTTATTGGGAACATACAACCAAGCCAAATGGAACAGGACTAAATTCTAGGTCTCTGTGCAGGCGTGGTAGAAATTTGTCCCTATGCAACCTCTTACCCACCCTCCCGCTGATAATAAAAGGTTCTGTACACCAAAGGGCAATACAATACTGACCGGGAACATCTCTCTATAAGCCATTTATATTATTATTTATAAAATTTAAGGCGCACTGTTTACATTTGTTAAACTGTGAAACAACTGCATTAGATAAAAAAACATGGAAACACGGATAGTACAGTTGAAAGACTTAACGGTTTTCTTTATGTGGTCATTTACAGTGACAATGTTTTTCTGTGCATTTGAGCACTTTCTGAACCCTCAACTCACCCCTCTCACCTTTGCTGAACAACATTGGATCTGTGATTGCACATCCCCCACCCTTTTCCAAAACCTCCTTCCTTCTTAAAAGTTTAGATACATAATTGTCATACCAAAACTGCAAATGGATGTGGGGCTTAGGGTTAGTGCATCCATCACTGGGGTTTTAATTTTACACACATTATTGTGGATATCGGGGACAAATTGGGTAGCGTAAGAAGAAACCTAAAACATCAATACCTCAAGTCTTGTTGTTCATGTGTCCACCATTGAGCCCCCTTTTGCTTTATTCCTCTTACCATTATAACTACCAGGCCCTGATTTGTACCTCAGACTTGCCGGCTCTCGCCATTATGCTGCCACTGCTCCTTTTAATCTCATCTAATGACTCCCATTTATCCTGAGCTTTGATATTCACAGATGTTTCTTTCCCAAAAACAAACTGCTATTAGTTTTATTTCATTCAATCTTTCAAAAACACTCAGTGTCTATTATCACTCCCAGGAATGAATTGGCTTCATGCTGCAGTCCCAACATTGTGGCTAAGAGCTATGCTGTAATGGAGCTTTAATGGCTGTAATTGGGTGATTACAGGTGATTAATGCAGCGTTAGCCCTTGCTGCCAAACCCAACAGTAAGGTGGCCCAGGACAATATGGATTTGTTCAAGGAGCAGTGGGAGAAGCAGGTCCGCATCCTCACCGATGCCGTTGATGACATAACATCCATTGATGACTTCCTTTGTGTGTCTGGTGAGTGGTAATTATTTGCATGTCATAGCCGTTTAGGGAAAAAAATAAATTTTTCATACTATTGAGTTAGATCATTGATGATTTGTGACTTTTTTTCAAATGTAAAAATGGAAAGCGCACTGCTGATTGGTAATAAGATAGATTTGCACGAAGCACTTAAGACCATTCTTAAGAGGAGGTAAATAGCTGTAAAGTATCGGTGGTATTAGTCTTTTCTGATGAGCGCCATACATACAGCGGCTGATTGGGCTGTTCAGAGGAAAGCCCTGAAGCATCAGCAGCACTACGTCTGAAATTGACATCCTGTCACGTGTGTTAAAGCACACAAATGGTTTGTCGGACATACCCTTAAAGAGTTCTCGTTAAGCATTAAGCAGAGTGACTTCTCTCACCTCCAGCCAAGGACAGACTGTAATTTACACAGTGGACATTTGCATTTTACAGGCACCCCATTAATAAACAGTCGGAGTCTGATTTGTCTTCAGCCCTCCCCGTCCTATGCTTGGGCATCCCAGTGGCCCTCTTAATTTGAGGACTATGCAAACACAAGATGAAGGCTGAGGATTCCCTGACTATATGCATTTTCTTAGTATTACTCATATAACATTGTTCATCTTTCTAATCTCGCTAATCTTTTTGCATCCAGGCAGGATGATGGCATATTTGGATTAAAGTGTTTGAGTAATACAAAGTATGCACATCACTAACTGCAACATTGTTTTATGTCCCCAGAGAACCACATCCTGGAGGATGTGAATAAGTGTGTCATCGCTCTGCAGGAGAAAGATGTTGATGGTTTGGATCGCACTGCTGGGGCTATTCGAGGCCGTGCTGCCAGAGTCGTCCATGTGGTCACCTCTGAAATGGACAATTATGAACCTGGAATCTACACAGAGAAAGTCTTGGAGGCCACCAAGCTCCTCACTGACACAGGTACCACAAAACCTAATTCATGTAACGTGCCAAAGAATAGTTATTATTATTATTTCTGCCAAAAGATTGCATTCACTCTTCCTTCATTCATTCTAAAAAATGTCACTGTAACAGAGTGTTCAGATGATTACAACTGTTATAACTCAGATTCAGACACACCAGGATTAATTATCTTGCTTTTGAATTATTGTAGCATGTTTTGCCTTAGTCAAAGTTGTTTTATTGCTTTAACTTTGTACATGCACAAGAAAGTTCATAGATGCATTATAAAGCCTGTTTCACACGGGACGATTTTAAAAATTGTCGGCCTATTTTCCAATCCTGAGAGACCCCACACACGGCGATAAAAAATCACGGGTCTAACAGTTTTGGTCATACAGTGTGTGGTGCGCAGCACATGGCAAAATCAACACATCACACACGAACCGATTTGACTCCCGAGCATTCCCAGGTCAGACGGGAAATCTCGCAAAATCCCTCAAGATCAAACGTGACTTCAGAGTAAACAATCATTGCGGACGAAGAGGATGCAGTGGCGATAGTTTGTAGTTTGTTTTTAACCGGAAAACAAAACGAAAAGGCGATGGTCAAAGAAGACAACGCGAGCATGGACTATACTTGCTACATCATGATATGGAGGTGATTTGTTTTTTTTTCTCATAGAAATGTCGTTACGTATTACACAGATTAATTACCGTTGAAATAAACGTTAATATATTTGTTTCAATGTACTCTGGTGGACTGCAGTTGTGGATGTATCGAAAAAGATCAAATCGAAATAAATAAAGTCGATGGGCATAAGCCAACATGTTGGATATCCCCGATTTGAGATCGGAGCGGTCCCGACGTCCTTCCGAGCAGACGAGAGCAGTCTTAACACACCACACACGGCAGGAATATCTGATCAGATTATTTTACGATAATTGGAGCATCCTTAGGATTGTTGGAGGGGTGAATCGGGGCTAAAATTGGCCTAATTATCCTGCCGTCTGAACCAGGCTTAAGGGGATGCTATGCTTTATATTGATGTAACTATGTATATGAAACTAGAATACAATGGGCCCTCAAAGGACACCATGTTTTGACCCAGTGTGATGAGAAAGAAGGTCAAACATTCCTTACCTGTTTCTATCCTTATAGTGTAAGTAAGACAGGCACGGTGAACATACCCAACCATCCAACCCTCTTTTTCAGATAGCTCCAGAATTGGCTTGGAAAGTGCAATTTTCTGTTCAGTAAAGTTGAGGCCCTTCCTGTATTTCTTATGAATGCTGCATTGTGAGATCAATCCATCTCCGACTCAACTGACACTACTAATCTGCACAGCCGGCACTGTTCAGTTGTCAGATAGCCCTGAATATCTTAACCCAAGTTATATTTTAGAAGTTGTTTTTGTCCACATTCTGTGCTGTATCATTATCAGCCCGTATGTGTGAGCCGTGTTAGCTTTCCATCGCCAGCAAGCTAAGAAGATGGCAGAACGATTTGTTGGTTGTCATATTTGGAAACTTTATGATCCTCTTGATAGTGTGCCCATTAAAAATTGGGAAATGCAGGCTGTAGCTCAAGCAGGATTTCTTCTGTGGGTGATATCGGGAGACAGAGACTGTCGTGAGACTTTTTGTCAGATTTTCTCATATCAACTCCAAAATACAGTGAGTCAAGTTCAACTCAACAGTCACTCTTGAATGGAGAATTTCTGTTCTGACATGCACTGTCATCTGTGTGACAAATATAGGCGAGTATTTGTACATGTAACCGGGCAACAACTTTAAGTTTCAGAGACTAAAAGAATTTATATTTATTATTATTTGCACACCCCTAATAGATGGACCAACAGTGCAAAATTCCATCCGTCAAAGCTGAATGTAATGACTACTCTTTTTAATTAATCATTTAGAGGGCAATATTTTCACCGGCAATGGAACATAAGCCTTACTAGTAATATCTTTGAGGGGATCATTTATAATAATCTCATACATAATTTCCTCAGTAGACTGATTCTGTTGATGGTTTATGTCAAGTAGCCTTTGACAACCTGCAATCTCAGGAGTAATGTAATAAACATGGAATAGTAAGGAAGTTGAGCTGAGGCACACATCTCTGGTAAACTCTCACTCTACAAACATGTTGGACAGTTTTTTTTCTTTCTTTCTTTTTACATTCTTGTGGTATAGCACATGCCATTCCTCACTCAATGTATGTGTTTGTCTGTTCTTTTACAGTGTGCCTTTTTTATTATTTTATTTTAGGTTGTGTACCTTCCTTGTCTTTGTTTTTTTTAGTGAATCTTCATCAATATTGTTTTTCTCTTCCCCTTCTTCCTCCCACCCTTATCTCCCATCTCTCAGTCATGCCACGGTTCACAGAGCAAGTAGAGTCTGCAGTGGAGGCCTTGAGTGCCAACCCCTCATTACCTGTGGATGAGAATGAGTTCATTGACGCATCCCGTCTTGTATATGATGGCATTCGCGACATTCGCAAGGCTGTCCTCATGATCAGAGTAAGTCGCACTGTTTTTTAATTAATTTTTTTATTCTACTGCAAAATATTTATTTGCCCTGCCATTAGCTTAAAACAAATAAAAAGTTCTGTATTAAATCTGGACAGAGCGAGTAACGTTTGCAATAGGGTTGTGCCGATGGACGATATCATCACCTTCACAGACCCTGCTGTGATCTGGCCTGAGCTCTATCAGGAGACTCGCGAAAAAGGTGTTTAGTTCCCCGATCATTTGTTTAAATAACACAACACGCATATCCATTATAAGATTAACTGGAACCTGTGGTTTTTCGAAGTTATAATGCTCCACAGGAGATTGCGGGTGCACCCACTGGTGCTTGACTACAAAAAAAGTAGTCAAAAAATGTTTGCATTTCAGAACCTTAGGAAATGGACAGCGGCCGACACAAACACACACACACCTATTAACTTGATAATAAAGCCATAAAGTAGGCTATCCTTCAACTTTGGACAGCGCCACTTCTCACAAATGCAGATAGGACTGGAGATGAGAAGTTTAACTGACACGTAACCACGATCAGCGCTCACACACTCACACGCTCCACTTAGCACCAACCGCAATGTTTAATTTTAAATGAATGTAGCCTACTGGCAGTCTGGCACACGTGGGTGCTCAGTATTTTCCGTGGGTGCTGCAGCTCCGGAGCACCCATGGTATCGGCGCCTATAATACCATTCAAATTTCATTTTTTTTTTTTTTTAAATTAGTTTTTAAGTAGAAAAAAAAAATATTTATGTAAAGAGATAGTCAACTAAAAAGTGCTTGGTTATTGTAGTGTAATGTAATTCTACAATATGGCCATTGGTCTGTGCACCAGATGCTACTTTTAATGATATATGAGAAACTTTATATGCGTGCAGTCCTCGAAGCCAGTGATGAACTTGTCTCATGCAAGAGCAGACCTAATTGACCAGACTTGCAATCTAGTGCAACAACAGCCTTAGTTGTCTGTGGGTTAATGGTCTTTGCTTGAGTAGAACTATAACTGAGACAGATGGTAGTTGGGTACCTAATTGACTGACAATGAGCTAACAACAAAACCCACTCCAGTTATAAAAAGAAATGGATAGATCTCAAGGCTTTATAGTATAACTAGTTTGACTACTCAACACCGCCAAATTAGATTTTGTATATATTAAGAAATAAGTGGATTTATTTAAACAGCATCTCATGTGTCACAGTACCTAATTATGTATTTACTATGTTGAGATACAATGTGCTGGTTGGTGGTGTTATGCCATCTTCTATTATTCTATTCTATTATTTTCAACACTTTAATCTTTTGAATTGCAATCATTAGTCTTGACAGCACATTTTGTGTTGACAATGGTGCTCCAAAACTGTGCCTGGGCTCCTATGAATAATGCTGCTCAGACAGACAAGAACCAAATGAGAGAGGCACCATTATGCAGTATTAGCATTATAATAAGCAATTGATTTAAGATGGAGGTTTTAATTAGCATTCTTGAGTTGGACTTCAAGCCAGAGAACTACATTCACTTCCCATCTGCCCCAGCTCCTCTCTTGTTATCCAAATTGATTATGCTGTTAACATTGGGCCTGTGGGGCAGGCTGAGAGAGAGAGAGAGAGAGAGAGAGAGAGAGAGAGAGAGAGAGAGAGAGAGAGAGAGAGAGAGAGAGAGAGAGAGAGAGAGAGAGAGAGAGAACTTGATTACCTATAATTAATCCGTCAGATTAATTCTGCCATTCTTAACTGTGGGCAGGAGATAGGAATGAGAGTCAACTCAAAACTAAGAAATGATGCAGTTCCCCATGGGTTTGCCAGAATTTCTTGATCAGGTGTGTGAGTTAATCACCACAGGTTTTCTGGCTTTTATTCAGCAGAAAATGCCTCTGCTGCTTAGCTGGGTAGTGATGGAATTTCCAGAAGACTGTGCACAGCGGTCTACTTAAGCGTACTCTTAATTGCTGTTGTTTGTAATGAGATCAGACAAGTGTATCAAAAACAATAATTTCTATCTAGAAGAACTCTTTGCTTGGCTGAACTGTCCTTAAGTGGCACAGTTGACATGTGACACTAGGCCTGTTCTGCTTGGAGTCCAAATAAATATCAAATATTATAAATATAATATATAAATATTGAGGACTATGAGACAACTTCTCTGGAACACAGACACACACACTCTATCTTGCTCTCCAACCATCTTTCTATAAACCCTCACATGCATGCGCGGCCCAGTGGCCCACTCTTAAATCAGAACAGACAAGTGTGTGGTTGGGGCTATTAAGACAGACAAGTCTTTAACCTCTGTAAGTGGTGCACAGGCAGCCTATGTTGGATGTCCCTTGGATATTTGACAGGTGGCCAGAGCCCTCTCTTCAGCAACATCAGAGAATATGCCTCCCAGACATCGAACGTCTCAAAGTCAGGGAGCTGCTGACAGCGAGATACAGGGGGCAGCTGTCGTTATTACCTTATGATTTGTGCAGTGCGTCACAGCCCAAGGTGATTTAGCTGGCTCTGTCCCTAAAAACTTTACTCACAGAGGCTATAAGAAGAATGTCACAAAAATAATTGCAATGGGCAATTTTACTGTTGACTTCCCTGTCCACATCTACATCAGCCGACAAAAATATTGGATACGACTAAAGCCTACTTCCTAGTGTTGTCACAAGACTATAATTTTAGCTCTCTCCGTGTCTTCTCTTAACAATCACACTTCAGATACGGTGTGGTCATATGTGCAATACAAAGGTGATACAGGTGGAACTGAATATTGCAGCTTTTAGACAGACGGTGAAGAGTCTGGACATTACAAAATTAAATATTGATTAACGTATTTTGCCACAGCATGACAAACTGTATTAAAATGTCATTTACCGTGCCAATAGTACTACCTTGACAAAACCCTTTTTAATTAAACTGCAGGCTATTGTCATTTCTCTACAGTAGTGTTGCAGTGGGTGCACAGCATGAGCTATCATTTCTGAGCCTCCCACATTCACAGGTTATCTGTTGCACAGGCCACAGCAGGTGCAATCTCTGCGCCACTGAGCAGCATTGTCCGGGTTGAAAGAGATGCCTATGAGTCACTACAGCTTTGTATCTAAAACCATACCCCTATTCCCTTGAGAATAAGAGCATCTCTACATTTCATAAAGCAGTGTAAGGTTGTTCAGAGACCTTCAGCTATTTTTAGACGTGAGGGCTCCAAATCCATTACAGAAGGGAGGTATTGAGACAGCTGGATAAGCACAAGTAGCGGCCGAGGCGTCATGATGCACCTTTATCTCTCCACATCATCTTCCCTGTGCCCATATTACCACCAACTACATTTTCCTGTCAGTCAGTATTGTATTTTGCCTTAAGCATGACCTGTTGAGATATAAATTATTCTAATATTATTTATTCATGGGAAAATACTTGCTTGTAGCTTGTTCTGCATTCAAAGCTAGACAAGAGGTGAAGGCTCAGAGATGAAGTAGCAACACTCTTCGAGAACACAACTCATGCCTCACTCGCCTTTTCTACAGATAGCAGCGACAGATGGGACTCTGAAGTATTTTGCTCCCACTATGTTTCATACCAGCTTGTACCTTCATTTTCCCTCTCAAAATGCACAGGCAGCACATTACGCTTGATTTACAAATTCATTTAGAGTGTAGCGTTTCTTGTACCAAGCTATGGGGAAGAAGACATTTATCTGATGCTGCCCTGGCCGGCAGCGTCAAGACATTTCTCATAGATAGTAAGCAGGTTGGTTATTTGATTGTGCTCAAAGGGCTGTAGTATGCCAATATTATTTTATGTTCTCCACTTTGAACTAACTTCTTTTTCTGACCTTTTTCCCCTTGTTTCTTTTACCCACCTTCCTTTTCTCCGCTTTTGCCCATTTCTCCCTCTCTTTTGATCCATTATAGACTCCAGAGGAGTTGGACGACTCTGACTTTGAGACTGAAGACTTTGATGTTCGCAGCAGGACTAGCGTGCAGACAGAGGATGACCAGTGTATTGCCGGCCAGAGTGCACGGGTAAGATACCCAACGCTTCTTGTACTATTTACAGACATTCCTGAGTCTGATCTCCCTTCAAAATCTCTAGTTGTCAAATGGCATCAACAATACTTGATAAGAAATGTGAGATATGTGGGAAGGAAAAAGACATATACGTAATAAAAGAACACACATTTGTATTCTTAATATCTTCCATATAGGAGATTGCATTCGCTAGTGCCCCAAAGAACAGAGTCGTACTTGAAGATGGTTACATACTGATCATACATATTGGCGCTATGAAATTTTATTCAGAATACTACATAGTCAGAAGAGCAATTTGATATCTCACTCACAAGGCTGTAGTTCTAGAAAATAATTTTACATTCTTTAAATTTGTAACACAATTTATTTGTTATCTTTTGTAATTGTACGCTCATGTTAATGTTATCAGAGCTACTGTTATTCTTTGAAACACGGGTTAATAGGTTATGCACAGTTGGCTTGATGCCACCATAACTAAAAACAAGTTTTTCCTCATTGAACTCTTGTTTACGCCTGGGTCTCTTTTTATTGTGTTGAAAATAGTTGTACCCAAAATTCAGAGACGTTAAGTTAGTTGAAGATTTTAGAAGACTTCAAGTATACTTCAGCCTCTAGTCCTATAACCAACATCTGTCCATGTCGTATTCCTTCCTTCAGTCTAATTGATGCTGTGACAGGCTTCAGCCCTTATGACTCAGAGTAGGTGTAACACAATTAATTAATATTTTGTGTACTACATCCTCCAGTCTTAAAAAAAACTAAACAAATAATAATAATGCACGCCATCTGTTTTTTCTTTTGTTTTTAAATAATTCATTGTATGAACCAGTGAATTTGTGTTGGTGGTTGATGTTGAAGGTTCCGGTTAGACTTTTCCAGCACTCCGTAGCATCCCTGAAAAGACTCCAAGCAGATAATGAGTCTGCTGTAGGTTGCCCTCTTCATACAAGTAGGAGAGGTGAAAAGAAAAGTTAAAAGTGTTAATTAATCCAAAAAAATCCCTAATGGCGGAGTGATCCATCATGACATTTCCATGCTGTTTGTTTTGTTCCCCAAAGATTATCTGGCTGTTTTGTTAGGAAAAGGGCTTTTCATCTCTGCACTGCCCTAAACCGCTTTATTCAAGGTTAGGTGACTCTAGAGAGAGAGTCCTATTTACCAGTAATAGAATGAACACTCTCGCGATGATATTCAATTTCCTGCTCTTAAGTGTTTGCCCACTTCGGCCACACAAGCTCATTCATTGAATGTCTGATTGCCTGTTTGGTAACTGCCCTTTACCGGTCAAGCCCAAGAGGATGGATAGAAATGGTGCCAAACACATGCCCTTATATTGATCTTCTTTAGTGGCCAGAGGCATAGAGTTTAATAAATCTATATTTTCCTAGAATATGTCACATACTATTTCTTAATGGCTGTGAACCCCGTTTTGAACCTAGCTTTTGTAGTGGGTGGGGGACGAAAAAAAGTGTCTGCACTTCACCTGGCCAATCAGCAAAATGTCCATCTTAGAGACATCTATTTACAGAAAAAGACATGGCAATTAATGTAGTCATTTTTCGTTCTTGAGACTTTCCTCCAACACTCCTATAATGCATTTTGATGACTAAAACACTTAAACATAACATAACACTTCTTGGAAGAACATTTTAAGCTTTGTAAAGGAAGAATTAGTGGCAGAGCTGTTGTACTGGATTGCAATAGATTGTATTGATGTACCTAATAAAGTGGCCAGGAGAGTATAGCAATCATTTAAGCAAGTATCTAAAATGTAAGGAATGAACAAGGAATACAGTAGTGTAGTGCACCACAGTACCACAGTGGTCCTCTGCTGTGATCTCCAACAACACCATGATCTTGCTTGGCAAGAAAACCCGTGCTTCCATGGAAACCATAGGGGATGATTCAAAACAAAATGCCCTGGAGACAGAAATGGCCTCCGTAACAGTGTGTTGAGGTCTTGTATGCTAACCCTCTACGCGTTTCCATAATTCCTCCTTCAGGCTATCATGGCCCAGTTGCCCCAGGAGCAGAAGGCGAAGATTGCTGAACAGGTGGCTAGCTTTCAGGAAGAGAAGAGCAAGCTGGATGCTGAGGTATCCAAGTGGGATGACAGCGGCAATGACATCATTGTGTTGGCTAAGCAGATGTGCATGATCATGATGGAGATGACAGACTTCACCAGGTGAGTTTAGACTAACAGCTTGGCTCAAACTCAGAGCCATCTTCCTCTCCCCCCCCCCCCCAAGTAAACGATGGCCCATTTTATAATTGTAGATATTTCTCTGGCCTCACACGATATCTGAATGAATGGTTTGTAGAATGGCTGCACATTTTTAAGTTTGTAGTCTGCAGCGCCCATATTCATGTCATCTTACAGTCCTCACATTAATATTCCAATAGATGTGCAATTCAAGCAAAATGCCTCCAAGACAGAATGCATGTTTAAGTTAAGCCAAATACAATCACCCAATAAGCCTACATTTGTTTCCCAGCATTTGCCCATATATGCACAATACTATGCACCCAGTTTAACAATACTGTTCATGCATCAACGCTCTTCATTTTCGTTAAGCAGCACTGTAGGTAGGATTTTCTTCTTGATTATTTTCCTTTCTCCCCTAATCTTAATATGCACAACCATAAGTACTGCATCAAATCTCCCTCTCTCTGGTACACGAATACAGCTGGGTGTGTACTGTAAATCTTAAATGGACAGTCTCCCTCAGCAGAGCTGCTATAGGGTGGCCATATTCGCCCTTGTCAGTGGTTTGTTGAGACCATAAAGATGGTGGAGAAATGGTTGAAACAAAAATAACATCTTAGGAATCATAATGTGTCCTGGAATAGTATAAATCATCTTTGCGGTAAAAATGGCTTCAAAATATGCCTCTACTAAAAATCAGTAAGTGTGTCTGAAATTTGTGGTTACAAACAGGGTATTTGCTGAAAACCTGTTTCACATTTCAGAAATATTGATTTCTGCAAAAAAGCGGTCGTTCGGCAAATCTTGACTGTGTAACCACCTACTTGAGAAAGATAAAAATGTATTTGAATTTGATCAAAATCACATTATAACATTAGTGATGTAAATGAAAGGATAGCACCACCAAAATAAAAACACTCCAAAATGATTCAATGCTCTTGCCCAGACAACATTCGTGTAATGCTTTCTAATATTGTAAATGTTTGTTTAGCGAAGTACTGTTCGTAAAACCCTTGAAACGCAGGACAGAACAGACATCACTAGAAGAGTGTCCCATTTTTTATTTTTGGATATACTAGTTCTATAACTGTGTTTATGATAGTGTGCATGCATGTGTGTACATAACTGGAATTTGTCGCTTGGTGTGCTAAAATTAAGAATTCGAGAAGTCGAGTTGGACAGCATTTCCATCTGTGATTGTCTAGCTCACACTGTGTGTGTGTGTGTGTGTGTGTGACTTTTGACTAGCTGACTGTATTTGTATGACTGTTCCTTTTTTACATTTTCAAGTTAATTACTCAGAGGACATTTTGTGCCCAACTGTGAGTCACATCCGTAATGATGATGAAATGCTGCCTCACTATCTTCATTTTCTGAATAAGTCAACGATCCCGTCTCCTCAGCCAAAGAAGTACAATACTGGAAAGCTAGAGCAGAGTTTCAAATACTAACAGCCAGTGATGTGAGGTCGCACAGAACCCTGCAATTTTTTATTTGCTGCTTGTTTATCCAAAGGACCAAGAAAAATTCATTGCTGCACATGTAAATGTAATGCAAATGATGCTGCTTCCATCTCAGAGTGCCATCCATGTTTTTTTATTAGATGGCGTCAGCTGTGTGTATATATTTTAAGAGGTTATTGATTGCAGTGACATCTTTATATCAACATAAAGGCTGCTTCTCTCTGTTTTATAATATAAAGCAGACCCAATGAATTCAACTGAAAAAGATTTTCCAATAAGGTAAACGCCCATTGAAGCTTTTTTTTTTTTAATACCGCATTTACTGGAAAACCTGTTCTACATGTACACCTTTACAGGCATACCAACACTAGCTGTGAATTACTTTCTATCAAATAAATGTATTCACTTTGCATGATTCCAATTGTAGTTTAAAATTTGTTTTGATGGACTTTTCCAATCAAAAACAACTAAGCAAGACAATCACAACAAAACTAAACCATTGTCAATACATTTTTGAGAATACGACATCGATTCTCTGTGCTTTTTTGAGTACTGAGCTGTCGGTATCAAACCAGTAAGCGCTGAATGCATCATGTGAGTGTTTGGTAAGATTTGGGCTGTTTATACTAATCAAAAAGGTATTGTGTTACTGAAGATCAGTTGTTGTTTTTTGCTAAAGTGTAGCCGCTCACCCTGAAAGCAAAAATCATGAACACTAAATCAGAGTTCGTTCATTAGCCAGTTAGGCTTAAGAGAATGGTAACTTGTGGATTAATTCACAGTAGCTTAAGTTTGATCAATACAAGCAGAGAAATGCTGTTTTTTATTGGATGCCTGACGAGGCATCTTTATAGGCATTGACTGGATTTTAAACCATAAAAAAATCCAAGCCTCTTATCTCCTGCATATTTCATCTAGGATTTAATAACAATCGTCCTGAAAAAATGGATGTTTTTTAATTTCTAATGTCGTTCATATTTGCATATAATCAGCAACTAAGGTTTTCCGAATTAAATGTTTATTGAAAATGCACCTGTCGGTGGTCGTGCACCACCCTCACCCCTCCTCCATCAGTTGCTAGTAGCTCAAGGGGAAAATTGGTGGATTGAGAAAACATGGACTCTTCAGAAGAGGTAATTATCTTGTAGTTTTTGTGTCCTCTTTGTCTCCAAAGCTGACCGTTGCTGCTGTTCTTTCTCAGCAGTGACGTAAAACGCATCACTCGAGCTGCTGCGCACGAAAGTCGCCGGACGGCACCATTTTGTAAACATAGCCATACAGAGTTTTGTGGAGCCGATGGGCGTTATTAGCTTTGTATCAACTTAATTTGGCATTGGCTTGAATGTAACGGACATTCATTAATATGAAATGGTTCTGCATTATAGGTTTAAATGTATAATTCAAAGGGAAGCATAATGTTTAGCTCAGGTTTTAAATACATTAAAAACAATATTGTTGAGTAATATTTATCATGGGTTGCCAAGTTTTAAATTCAGAGAGCATTTTGGGTAAAGCGTTAATCTTTGACCCTAGTGATGATCGATATGGCCAGATTCAGTGTTGATAAGTACATTTATATTCTCTATGCTCGGCTGTTGCCATTTGAAATAGAGTTTATTAAAGAAAGTTGTGGGAATGGCTTTTGTGCCTGTGTTAATAGTGCAGTTACTCTGAGAGTTGGCTGATTTATGGGCTAATACCACGACTTAGTATTGTGACTTTTCTTATTTGGCACTCAGAGACTTTGGATTGCAGTCTGTATATGCCAGTCTCTGTGTCTGACACACATGGATGTTTGTCGGGATGTGTATACATATCTTCACATTATGCCTTGACTCTTGCATGTGGTAATAGCACATGGAAGGTCAGTCGCCGGCTAATTCAGCGGGGCCCAAATTATTGCCCCCTTAACCTTGAGCTGGCACAAAGCCCTGCCAAGGTTAATGATGTGTGAGGTAATTGTTCTCAACCTCTCTCCTGACAAATCTGCAGAGAGTGAGAGAGATTCTTGCTGAATCCTGCATCGCTTATGGCTGTATGGCAGCACTCATGAATAAGGCATGTGTGGCTTGGAAACATGCAACATAATATCTGGGAGCCACCTGTCTTTTAGCATTCTGTGCTGTGGAGTGCTCGGTCCGATGTGGCTTACACCCATCTGGAGGCTTGCAGCTGTCACCAGACCTGGAGTCCCCAGTTTCTTCTCCATGTACAAATCCATTCCGAAAATCTTACAAGGGTGTCCTTCTGTCAGGAGTTTGCTTGTCTATCCCTGTGGCCTCTTTGTGCTTTTCCCTATTGCTACTTGGCCATAACAGAGCTCAGAGCTGGAGAAGAAATTAAGCAGCTGGCCCTTTTTATTTTTCCGGGCTAAGGCAAGGGATATTTTTAGGATTAAAAATGAGGGAGAAATCAGTGGTTGCTGTTATTATGCATTATGATGTGAGGTGTGTTTTTTTTTTTTTTTTTTTTTTTTTTAATTGAGGCAAACTATAGCATTATCCTAGCAACAGGAACAAACGCACCCAAGTGAAAGTTTTAGGTTTTCAGAACCCATCACATTGCCTGCAGCTCTGTCTCCAGGGGTTGACTTGTCCCTGGAGAGCTTCCAGTCTGTGCTCTGACGTGTTTCCTCTTCCACTAGGACCCTGACTTGCTTTACAGCAGAGCAGCAGAGGGAGAGCAAGAGAGGGGAAGGGTTGGAGGTGGGAGGGGAGGAAAGAGGAAGCGAGAGAACAGAACACAAAATTCCATCTGTTCTGGGTTGGATGGCTCATTTTTTTAGCCTGGAGAGAGCAGCTTTGAATCCAATTTGTGCCTCTTGCCAACTGTGTCCCAGAGTCCCTTGTGGGGGCAGAAAAAACGCAAATGGCTGACAAGCTTTACAGTGGGTCAGGTCAGGGCTAGACCTGTCCTGTGTTTGGACGGGCGTCGTTTGGCTCTAGAATGGTCAATAATTGATGTTTAACCTTAGGATTAGGATGTTTAACATTAGGACAATGACTAAAGTCTTAACCGTAGCCCACGCCATTGAACGGTCATTGTTATGCTAGGTTTTCCTTCTGCCTTGATTTTTCCTAAATGCATATTCCGCACATGCCTATATTGGCGTAATGATAGAATAACATTAAGAGAACCGAAAAGATGGGATTTTTGTAACAACCCGCCCCCCACCCTATTTGCTAGGAGAAACGCCGATTAACGTAGGTACTCCTCCGCAGCCGAATCGGCTCATTTGCAAGATGCCTGTATATTGAGACAATGAAACTCAATTGCCCGCCAGTATTCACTTACATGCTCCTATATTCACATGGTTTGTAGGCACACAGTTGTCATCTGTTCACGTGTAAAAATAAAAAACGAAAGCAAAACTAATGACACTTTCTGTTTGACTATAAAAAGAAGTCCTGTGTGTACATATATATGCTTTAATAATATCAGGAATGACATTAATGTGACTCATTTGAACAAGATACTAACGCTACTAAATGGTATTATTTTTATAGGTTGATGTGTGCGATCAGATGCCAGGTTGTGTGTTCACTGTTAAACTGAAAGACGCACTGCACACAAGAGAGATGGAGAGAAATATAAATGCTGAAGTGACTAAATGTCATTCTTTCGTTTGACGAAATGTGATAATTTGCACTGGGGATGCACCTAATGTTCGGCCACGGAAATTGCAAAAACAAAAAAAAAGGACTTTCGGTGTTTGGCCGAATAAATGAAAAGGCCAAATTCATTTCACCGAACAATTGCGTTTTTGATGACGCGATCAAATAGCAACCAGCGTAGAGTGAAAGTTGCGCACGTTTTTATAAATGCAGTGTGGATGTTAGACTAGGACTGTATCAACTTTGCTCCAGGTGTGCCGGTCAAAACGCGGACGAAGACTTCTCTCTTTTGAGACTTTAAATAATTAATTATAGGGCTTACAGGTCTCAAGGACGCACACACGATCGCAACCTCAGAACAGCGTCCGTCTCTTTTCTTTTCTCGTTTATCTCGTGTGATGCGCGTGCCCTCTCACTTTGTTTAACGCACTCGGAGTGCTCTTTTGTACAGTGGAAGCACATAGTACGTTACATATTTGAGCAGTCAGGTAAAGGCCAAAGAAGAGGGGCTCAAAGAAATAAAAATATTTTTATTTTACAAATTTATTTATTTTAAGTTATATTGTGCGTTGTTGCGTTAATGTCTGCTGGAATGGTAAAGAAAATGTTAAATAGTTGTCTAATTGTAGTTTTGTAATTGAGTTTTTCTTTCAAAAGCAAGTCAAAATAATAAAAAGCCCATTTTGATTATTTAATTTACGCAATGTTAAACAAATTGGCAAAATAGAAAACGCAAAATAAAAAACATTCGGCTTCGCCCCCATAGTTTTTAATTTGATTCGGCTTCGGCGAAGAATTTTCATTTTGGTGCATCCCTAATTTGCACCGTGATTATATTTACCATTTAGTTTACTTGCCAAAAATAAAAATGCTGAAATTGATAACAATGTTTCAGCATTTGTTTAATGCCTTAAGTTTCCACTGCGGGTTATACGTTGCTTACAAGTCAAAACGGCATCAGATCCAAATAGATGTTGTTTTTCAAGAAAAAAAAGAAAAAAACTAGACTATTTATTAGCGGGGGTTGCTCACAGAAACCTCCAAGATTTTGTGTTGACTGAACTGAACGACACAAAGAACAAATGACCAGACTATTACTGCATCAGATTGCAGCGGGAAAATATTCCTTTCTAAAATAGCATATTTTACTGGACACTGCTAAGAGTACAGCTGTTTTGTGTGGGTTCAAACTGTTAGATAAGCTATCTGGCTTTGAAAAATGTGTGGGGGCTGCGTGTGTCCTGCTATAGAGATTAACGCAGTGCTATAGAGATGGAGAGGGATGATGCGTTAATGGCCCATCAGCGATAGCAAAAGGACACAGGCACTCTTGGGCATCGGACTTGTAGGTTATAGTACCCCTAAAATGCCTGGCGATGCTAGTGGTAAATACAATTGTACTCTCATATCTCTACTTTCTATTCTCTTTTTTTTTTTCTCTCTTTTGGCTTCTTTGTCCCATACTTGGATGAAAATGACCATACAAATGACGTGTGTGTGTGTATGGAGTTTTTGAGGGCAACCAACATTTCTCCGCCAACAGACATGAAACCAGTTGGATTTGCGACTTATCCTTCTAATAAACCCCTCAAAGCTGCTTGAATTAAAGGGGCCTAGTAGATTGAACTGAGAATTTCTGTTGTGATAGAAAGCATATGGCGGTGCTGACAAACTATAATATGACGGCCTCTTGAATCAGGGTTTCCTCAGAATTTCTGGATAGGATAATGCTGCCAGTTTCTTAAAAGCATGCTACTAACATATTTTATCTATCATTTGCTAAAATTACAGGAAATAATAGTTTAACACCAGGATTTGTAAGTGGGGTGATTGTGCAACAGAAGAGTACAGCGCCATGGTCCTAATCTTTACAGCTAGCCCTGAGCGTGAAGGCTGCCCCTCTGCATTTCATGGGTTGCTTTATCGGGCTCAGCTCTGACTGAACAATATGGTGCCAGACTCTTAGGCCGTTTTCACACACGAAAGTCCGAACCAAGGTCCGGACCAAGGTTCATGTTTTTGTTACATTGTATACATTTGATCCGGTAAGTTGTGGTTTCACACTGCAGTTTTGCAAGCGCACTAAAGATCTATACGTGACAAACCTACGTCCTGCCGTCATCACATACGTGAGCTACGTCTCCAGATACTTCTAACTGATTGGTTTGTTGAAGGGCTTCCTCGTCCTCTCATATGCTCTCTCTGTGTCGGAGTTTTTCCAACTGACTGCTGCTCTCCCCCTACTGCCGCGGCCCTTTTTGTTTTGTTGTGATGTTGAGAAGCAAGACACGGGAACTTTGTTTCTGGAGCATTTATTCAGTCACCGTCACTCTCTCTCACTAAGCACCTTAAAGGAGCTTCCCCGGTCTTGTAACACAAGGAGAGCCTGCCAGAGCTTCTTGTACTTGGTCCAAAAGTCCGAACCATCCAAAAAATGCTTTCACACTATAAACGAACCGGACCAGGGTTCAGTTTGGTCCGGACCGAGACCACCTCTTTTTATCGGACCAAAATTTGGTCTTTTGATACTGACCGCGGTCCGGGGGAGGTTTCACACCTGTAATTTTGGTTCGGATCAACTAAAAAGTCAGAAAGTCCGGACCAAACGAGGTATGTGTGAAAACGCCCTTAGTGTTTTCTTGTGTGGAATCACCTGTGCACTTGCATAAACATGTATTTCTGTGACATTTTCCTAAACTATTCCCATAAGTCAAGTTTCTCTATCCATACTTTCCTCTGTTTTTGTGTGTGTGTGTTTGTTTGTGTGCGCGGAAACAACCTTCCAAAACAGCCACTTCATGACTGAGATGCGGCTCCTGCATATTGAATGAGGCTGCTGTAGATCAGAAACGGTGACTGGTTTTCCACTTCTTCTCCCCAGGGGCAAAGGGCCACTGAAGAATACGTCGGATGTCATCAGCGCTGCCAAGAAAATTGCAGAGGCAGGATCACGAATGGACAAGCTGGGCCGCACCATCGCTGACAACGTAAGACCTTAATGAACCTCCATTCCAAAGGGTTTGATGTAGACTACACCTTTCTACTAGCGACCCAAGTATACAATTATAATTGTGCCACATCAACACGGTCAGTAGCAACAAGTGCAGCAACACAAAGGACAAATACATTTTTTATTTATTTTTTTATCATTTGTGAGTAAAAATTGTAGCACAAACGTTGACACTTAACACTAATGTCATGTGTATTGCAAAATGACATGTTTGAGGCAGGGGTGATTACATGAAACATTTTGTTAAATGAGGACCTATAAATGAAGTAATTTCCTTCTTAAACCCTGCTCCAGTATCATATTAACTTTACTTTCCCGTTGTGTATTGGCGACGTAAGACCTCAGAAGGTGCTCAAAGGATCGCACCTATGTGCCATTGCTGTGTTAAGCTGCCTACACGTGATGGGCTGTACCATTGTTTTTGTATGGGGAGAGCGGTACAGACCAACTAGGCGGAGTGCTACCCTCGGCGAGGCAAACCGCTTGAAATTGCCGCGCGCTCAAAGTTCAAATAATTTTAACTTTGACCTTGGATGCCGCTGACCTCGCAAAGCACAACCAATGAGATATGAGATAACAGGAGGACATCAGACTGATTCTTGTCCAACCTGATGTATTATGGAAGTTCTCGTCGTGGCACCGTAGCTCTCTTAACCAGGTTGAATTCTCCTTTTTAAATGGCGAGACAACATTTCATGCACACACTCTTTTTGATTGCCGTTTGTTTTCATCGCTGTCTGACCTCAATGGCAGCCAGGGCATTCTTTTAAATTAAACTGAAATACATTGTACAATTTAACCATATACTGTATATAAAGTGAATACAAATATATCTTTAAAATAAACCATGTTAATAAAATAATCATACAGTCTATGGGTTTATCCCACACACAACCGTCTGACTGCAGCTGTTGTCGTTTCTTAGCAACGGGATCCAGCGCTAGATCAGTTTACCATCTACTGACTCATGAATGTTCGGACTACGGTACAGAAGTTGACACGAGAGATGCACCCATTTAGCAGCAGAACACCGGTATCGGCCGATGTTCGACTCGTTGACTGCCAATGGCAAATAAGATGGCGTTCACCGATGGCAATGGCCGATGTCGTGTCAGAGAAAGATTAGCAAATAAACCCCCACCAAACAAGACTTAGGCCGTTTTCGAAATAGCCGACTACATACCGCAGACAACTGCGGTATGTAGTACCTACTGTACGCTGCATTCATCATCAGTAGTATGCAGTATGAAAGCGTGAAATTGTTTTTATTCTGCAGTATGCTAGGCCAGGCTGAGCCTTTGAAAAAGCTCTTAAAGCACTGGGCAAAAAAAAAAGAACTCTCACCACCATTGCAAATGAAAAATACAACTTATCGATCTTTGCATTTTTTGTTTGTTTACTTTATAAGATGTTGAAAATGTTTGTGTGAAATAAGCAAATAAAGCCAACCCTAATTATGAACTGAAATATTAAATCTAATGTATATACAATTATAATTTATTTACAAGACTGGTATCTCTGCCCTGTCAGACGCTGCTCTCCCGTGTGTGTGTGTGTGTGTGTCTGTGTGTGTGTGTCCGTCCGCTTTTATTAAGCGACTGTATCAAGGCATTTGGAAATGTCAACAGATGAGCGCATCAGCATACGTGGGACAACAAGCGCACGTTAACACAGGCGCGCAGTACCTAGTAGCCTACATAATAAGCTGTTTTAAATTTTAAAATGTTCAATGCCTTATCGCGCTGATGAACGTCATTTCTAAATATCTGTCCGGGCATGTCGGGGTCGGGTATCCATCCTCGTGAGAGTGAGTGACAGCCTGGTCACCGAGCTTGTTACATTATGCCCACAATCTCTTGTGGAGCAGTATAACTCCGAAAAAGCACAGGTTCCAGTTAATCTTTTAATGTATGTTGTGTTATTTAAACAAATGATCGGGGAAATAAACGCCTCTTGTCCCCGAGTCTCTTGAGAGAGAGCTCCAGCCAGCTGACAGCGGGGTCTGTGAAAGTGGACAGGCCGACCCGCATGCCAAATGCATGGACCAAATTTGCAATTAGCCATACTTTTTTCGTAATACGGCCCATATTTCTACATAGTTGATTTCTCACATAAATTATTAGAAGTGAATTTAGTGATGAAATAGCAGATGAACAATGTATAAAGTTTCCAGTTGTTGGCCACAACGGCATTCCGCGGTTGTTGTGACTGTTGCGGCGCTTTGCATTGTGGGATACAGTAGGCAAGATAGACTGGTCCGAGGCATACTGGAGATTTTCTCCAAATCAGTACGACATCTGGGTATTTTTGGCATACTGCAGATTTTGCTTTTGTTTGCATACTGCATACTACATGCTACATTTTGGCCAAATCAGTACGCACTGCTAGTATAGCACGAGGTTTCGAAAACGTCCTCCGTCCTTGATAACCACAGGATTTGAAAAAGGGAGAAAATCCCTGCGGACAGTGCTGAAGCTAAAGTGATTAATGACAAGGCGATGGAGTTCATCCCATTAGATGACCAGCCATTTCAAAGCCTACACACAGCCCAGTTGTCATATCCCTGCGGACATCGTTCTCCCCAAAATCTACAACGTCGTAGCCACACACATTCATGAGCTACTGGCTTGTGCTTGGCCTCACAGCACAGTGGATTTACAAAAGATTTTAATTTGATAAAACTCGTGTTAAATTCCAAGGATAATATATTAATATTTTAGTCTTTTGTCATGGCTTTTACATTTAATTTGTTTTGTTTTATGTGTATGATTGAGTTTGTACTCATTCAAAGATGGTTCAGAGTTCAGTTATTTTTTTCATAGTGAAGATCTCTGTTTCCCTGTCACAAAATGGGACAACAAAACATTGGTATCAGCTATCTACCACATTTTAAACATCGGTATCAGTATCGGCCCAGAATTTTACAATCGGTGCATCCCTAGTTGTCACCATGGGTAGAGTTGAGTAAAGTATTTTATTACCTAAATGCACAACTGGTTCCCCGCTGCTCTGTTGCTGAAGGAACTGGCATTGTTGAGCTCGAAAAAGCAAAGCTTTCATGCTGGTTGCATCTTGACACCCCTTCCTTTTGGTTTTTAAATGTTGTCCTGAACAGCGCTTTGTGTAAGCCAGATTTAAAGACTCCAAATAGGAGGCACAACTTTTCTTGGTCTCTCAAGACTCGTTTTTGGATAAATAAATCTTGTTTTCATAAAGAAAATAATTTTATTTGAAAATAATTCTAATAAAAACACATTGAATAAAACAAGGTAGGCTGTTTTTAAACATCTTTTTAAATAAAATAATATGTTAACTATCTTTTTAGATAAAATTGTCACATTTTGAATTAACGGTAAACCTTTCCACGGCCTTCAGCTAAATGACCGCTCTGGTAGCGGGCATCCCATCATTTAGTTTTTCAGTCACGCAATCACACACTCTCCTGTCAATCTCTTGGATGCGGCCGCTTTGAGGACCATGGTGAGATGTTCTCTGGCTGTTGGCATTTTTGGACGGTGTATCCTCTCCATGACAACGCCTCGTTGTACTTCAGTTCTAACTTCCGGCTCTTAGGCTTTTTTGGAGCTGGATTTATCATTTGTTGCATTTAAATATGAAAGTGGATAACGTTAGTGATAGTGAGATGCCTGCTATAGTTACACTACTAGTGAAGAATCGGCGAGAACACGTTCGAACGCCACTGGGCGCTTGACCATATAACGTTACAGTGCTTTCGGGCGATTGTTGAGGCGGCGTCTAAAACTGCTGTTTGTAACGTTAAAATAAAACGTCCCATACAATCTAAAACCAGCCTCTGAGACTTGAACAGCTGAAAGTCTAGACCCCGAATATAAGACAACCCCCCTTTGTCAGACATACTTCCAGAAGAAAAAAACAAAGTCTTGTATTCGGACCAATACAGTACTTTAAGAGCTCTAAACTAAAAGATAGTAACAAACCAACATGCAGTACATATCATTTCTTTTTTGCACGAATGCTTATTTAATTTTTTCGCATTTGCACCTTGAGGAGCAAATCCAAGTAAAAGGCTTGCACGGCAAAGTCCTTCATATGTTAACAACTGATATGATTTGTGTTATTCATGAGACGCCCCTTACCAGTCTTTGCCAATTTCTTTCAGGATCAAACGCTCCCTCCCTCTCTCTCGTTCCTCCATCTCCCACTCCCCAATTCCCGATTCCATCATCTTTCCCCCTTAACCCAGAGACTATGGTCCTTGACATTGGCAAACACACATTCAATTATCCATGGCCTCATATTTCACTTAAATACTTGCACTGTACCACTCCTCAGAGAGACACTGTACATGATTTATCCCCCAACTTATTCATTTGCCATCTTTTAGAGACTTATAGCCTCTGTGTCTGCAATATGTATACATTTTGTTGTTAAATCATGGACGAGTTTAGTTGTGATGTTTGCAACAAGACATGGTTGTCAGATTGAGGTCTTCGCCTGTGAACACATCGTTTGCTTCTGTGGTTTAGATGTAGCAGCTGTGTCTGTCTTCCATTTCTATTCCAGAACACGCTGTCGCTCAGGAAGGCGCACACTGGCTTTAGATGTTTGCTGTAGGATTTCGGTAACATTGCCAGTCTCTTTTGCTCTGCTGTTGTTCACATCACTACTGATTTGTTGGCAAACATGTTAAAACAGCATAAAGCTTCTTTGTTAGGTAATGAGCTAATACAAGTTGAATGTTTCAAGGCTGACTACAACGCATGGATTTTAATGTTATGCATTGGTCACTAACAAATCTGTTTGAACCTATTTGACACCATAATTAAATATTGGTCTCTAAACAATCCAGGTTTGCCTACTCAAGGCAGTGGTTAATAATTGATTTAAGGATTACGTTGTTTTACATCATAGCTTTCCCCCTCTGGTTGTTTAACATGAGCAGAGATGTGTTGGGGATGCTGCTGGGGCAATTGTGAGGTATATACACATATACTGATATTGGCACCAAAAAAATCGCATGCTTATAAAACATTTTCCATAAATTCAAAGCGGATGCAAGAGGTATATCAAGGACATTAGTCTTATTGGTCCACGGCAATGGATTTTAATTATGCCAACACATACTGGAAACATCTGCATTTAGATCTCTCCCTCATAGTCCATAATGAGATGCTGGCCTCTAAGAGCCGTGCATGTCTGATCTTTTATTTAAGGTGACCTCAGATCCTAAATATTACAGGACCCTGTCTATCACAAAGTACAAGTCGTATCTGGTCTGACCTAATTGCATCTGAATCCAAATCATCTGAATAGGGAATAAGCCGTTCTGGAAAGTGACTTTTTTTATGCCTCACTGCTGCTTTTGAAGATGCTTATTCACTTTAATGAAAACCACATTATCCCCCAAAGAAAACAGATGGGCAACTGTGCAGGTGTGTGCAGGTGTGTGTGTGTGTGTGTGTGTGTGTGTGTGTGTGTGTGTGTGTGTGTGTGTGTGTGTGTGTGTGTGTGTGTGTGTGTGTGTGTGTGTGTGTGTGTGTGTGTGTGTGTGTGTGTGTGTGTGTGGCGTCTACATATGAACAAGTCTGTTGACTGGCCTGACTTTCCACAAGCACGTGCATGTATGCGTTAGATTTTTTTGAACTATTTTATTCTCCCATCCTCAACTATTTGTAGGTACTCGTGTCTTTATCTTGTTCTCTGTGTATATGTATGTATGTATGTTTGTGTGTGTACACACTATTAGGGGATTTTGGGGTTTGAAGCACTCAAAGTATGAATAAATGAAGAGCTTTGGCTGTTGGAACATAAGTCTTTGCCAAGAGTGAGGACCCCTGCAGCCTCTGAACCCATCCAGCTGTCCCTCTTAGCCTTTCTCTCTCAGCAGAGACCAAAACACTAGCAAACCAGTCGACACTTAACCGTAACACATCAGCCAGGGCTCCCAGGGATGGACATGGGGTATGGTGGAGAATGATGGAGAGATAGGAGAGGTAGAAAAAAGGGAGTGCATTTGTGTAGAGAAAGGAACATCCCTCCTGAGAGATGAATCCATTAAGAGTGCTTCGCCTTTTAATTAGCAGTATAATTGCCAGGTGGCAGGTCTTTTTAAATTTATTTATTTACGCAGACTGTTTATATTTAGGGCCGTATCTTTAACAAAGCAGGAGATGCCACAGGCCTACTTGCAGTAAAGGCATGGCACGTTGGGATGGTCTACATTCTCCAGCAGCAATAGTTAAGTGAATCACCACCAACATGCAGACATACTGACAGAGAGTCAGAGGAGCAAAGGCAATGCTGGGACTGCTCATTAACCTAGGCATATTAATCACTTGTGCTCTGTGCCTCTGGCCTGGAGGGCCTATAAGGGGTTTACTCCTCATATAAAACACATCGGCAGATGGTCCCAGACTGATAGCACAGCATCTCCCAACACATTTTCCTTTGCAAGACTGTGTCATGGCGTATTTTCTAATGTGCATGTTGTATTCAACTGAGATGTTTAGGTGGACATGGGCTAGTTTGAGTTTTCTGAAAACCAGTTAAATATATGTAATAGAGCCTTATTAAAGTTTAAAGAAATGGGTGTAGTGCAGAGATGAGCTGCAGAATTTAGGTCAGTGCTGTACAAAGGTCTGCACTGCAGTTTATTAAGAATTTATGACCCTCCTCTGCAGGGTACCTTATGAGAATTCCATCTGAGCAGCCTGGTAAACAAATAATGCTATGTAATTGAGATTTATAATGCAAATGTGTTAGCCACCATGTAGCCCATAAATTTCAGCTTGCCTTCTCACCACATAAACACTTGCATGTACACATACAAACACATGCGCATAAAATAAGGCTTGCATATTTAGAGAATGGGCGTGTGTGTGTGTTGTGCAAGCTTTATTCTCATGATGTATACTGACATACATAGTGTACTTTTCCAATTTGCATTCAATCAGTGGAGATTTATGGTGATCCATGGGCTCTGTTGCTGGTCAAAGTCTAATCCCGGCTCTGGCCCTAGACGCTTTACAGCAGACAGGGTTGTAAATTACCTACTGCAGTGGAAAAGCAAAATCACCCAGAGAGACCACAAATTCTCAGCTCAGCAGTTCAAGGGTCAGCCCTCAGCCAACTGCAGTTCCGCCAAACCAAGTGAAGCCCATCTTATTTACTGGTGGAGAAAATGTATCCACTCCCACTTGGTTGTTTTGAAAGGCATTTACCCATGACAATTCAATACGTTAATGCTTTGTCTCAATCCTGAAGGAATAAGAAGAGTTTGGCCTTGAAAGAGTTGGTTTGGTAACCAAAGAGCTCCCAGAGGTGGATAATCATTTGGGAGGAACATACATTTTTTTTTCTTTGAAAGCTTTGATGGTCTTGACTTTCAACTTGCAATTGCAAATCTGAGGTTTTGGAGCGGTCAAAAAGCATTCAAGTCTAAATGTCAAAAGTGAATGTACTAATGTTTGAAAATACCTGTTAGTACCTGCCTATTCACTAGCAGCGGTGGTAAGTTTTCCGTTTTGCCTACAAGTGCTACATTGAAATGCCTGACTGACAGGTGCAGCATGAACATTAAAAAATGACGAGGGCTATTTAATTGGTCCCTGTGGATACTTCTAAAGTCAGTCTTTTTGGCTTGCCCCCAGCTTGATTTTCTCCTGTCATACCCAGACTCTCTGTCTGCTTCGGTGTCACGTTAACATTCCCAAAGTGCCAGCGTGATTGAATTGGCCCCACGCAAATATGGAGCATCTTTTTAGCAGATGCCGTGAGGAGAGGAGATCTGGCTATCATTCTGTTTTAAAATGAATCTCGATTGATGTTGGTAGACCATGGCAGATTTATATTTAGCCATTAACGGTAACTTAATCAGCACCAGACTGACAAAATCTAATGTACAGCACATTAACTGTAAAGCCCATTAACTAGGCTTTGCACAGACAACACCGGCATACTGAATTTCATCAGAGGTCTCTTTTCAAGGTTTTATCCAGCATTAAAACTGTTCAGTTTAGTATATTAAAATGTTTTTACGTTTGTGTATTCATCTTGAAGTGTCTACCGACTACAGCATGGAATCGATCATTTCCTATCCCAGCGTTGCCACATCTTCCACTTTAGTTCTCAAGTAACAGACCGGTCTTTCCAGTGCTTTGTTTCCTGTATCTCCTCAAACTTCTTCATGAATCTCAGTCACACTATTTTTCCCAATGGCAGTCCGCACACTGTAACATATATTCATAGATCTCTGCATCCCTTTAACCCCCGTGTCAGTTTTGAGGTGTCATGGCTGATCAAGGTTCCCGGTGGCTTCTTGTCCTAAAGGTCCTTTCTCAGGTTAGGCACAGTTAATTATCCACCACTTGCTACCGCACACAAATGTCAATTTTTTTTCCCCCTCCCTCCCCCTGGTAGATGTTGTGTATGTGAGAGCAGTAAAGTGACATGGTGAAACGTGCTGCCTGGTCTAAGGTTTTGGATTTGGCTTCCTTCCCTTTTTGAGCTATGAAAATCCAGCCAAAACACTACACAGAAGCTTGCCTGAATGAAGGATGTTGTTTGTTTGTTTGAGATTGTGTTTTTAACCATGGCAAGTGAACAAATTGGGCTGTCAGTACATTATGATATGGGGGGGATTTATAGGGTTGATGCATAGTTATCGGTATACTTTTGGAAATAAAAATGTTCTTTTTAGCGGTTTTGCTGTACTGTCTGGCTCTCCAATAGCCAGGCCAAAGTTAAAGCAACAGGCAAAGCCCCTCCAATGAGAACACTAAGCAAAAACGTTCAGAATCCCCTTACTGGGATCTGAGAACAGTGGCAGTGTTCATTTTCTCGAAACAGGAAGTGACTGAAAAACAAAACGCATCAGAAAATACATTTGTGTTCACCGCCCTGTGGCACCCCCCCAACAGGTTGCTGGCAGCGGCACGTTAGAATGCTCCCCTGTCAGTAAATATTTGAAATTGGCGTTTCCTGTGGGTGATGCGTCCTAAAAGGTCAGTGCTGGGCAGCAGCACAGTGGCTTTGCCTCTGTATAATGGAATTCAGCGAAACTGCATGGCATTTCCAATGATGGGTCCTGACCTTCCTGATCATCATTTATATCATGGGCATTACCCAAGTGAAATCCTTTTGTTGACATTGTTATTGCCTAACAATTGCCATTGTTATTGCCTCATTTCCTTTCCTTACTTTGTGGTATGTGTTGTTTAGTGGAAAATATGTTTGCTTTGTTTTACTCTGTGTTCTGGACCTTCTTCAGAGCAGTAGCTCAAGAGCTACCCACACACTTATGAAGTGAAACCCTCATGAATATGGAACATACTAAAAGTCATGTAAGGCATTGTTCCTTAAGCTTCAGTTAGCTAATTGGAATAGTGATCTGCTATCCTTTGACCCAACTTTGATGTTTCACCTTTATTTTTCTGAGAAAGGCACTTAAAGCCTACAGTGAAAAGACAAGAGCATGTTTGAAAGATGGTGACTCACCTTTTCTATTAGTTTGCCTTGAAAATATATCCAGAGTCTTGTGATGAAGTCTCTGGTGCCCCTCTCCCTGCTTTGCCATCTCTCAATAGTAGCTGAGCAAGCAAGGTTAACTGTCCTAGTCCATAACTGGCCACACAGCATGTGGGAATAGCAAGACTTATATCATCAGGCTTGAGGAACATTTTACAGCAGCACTCAGAGAAGACAATTTCTTTTTTTTTTTTCTTTTTTTTTATATAATGATGGGTAATAATGGTTGAAGTAGAGCATCACTCAACGTGAACAAGAGCGATGATCCTCACACCAGAGCAAATTTTGTTTCGTGAAATGGAAATGAATTGTTTGAATAGTGAAGTTAGATGTGATTTTCTGCTGTGTTATCAAGTTTGCTGCACAACCTGCAGATACATTAACATAAGTTGAATAAGTACCCCTACATTATTTGCCCCATTTGTTATTTGCACTATTAATTGTTCATACCATTGAGTATGAAACCGGGGTTAAAAAAGGTTTATTGTGAAAAGTGAGTTGCCTACTGATACATTGGGTTTGTGGAAACACTGATTGAGTGCTGTTAGTCAGTGAGGTACTTTGGCTCCTGAAAAGATGACCCGCATGTGAATAACACCCGAGGTAGTCCCTCGCACAGGGCTTCCATTTGCATTACCAAAACAATCCAAGGTGTTCTTGTCTCTTCTCTGTGCAACTTCTGTATTCACATGTCACACTCAGAGCAGCCTTGCAGAGTTTCCTGAGTGCTGAGTGAAGCCAGCAGCTGAGCTGAGTATGAGCACAAGTGATGCTTTCACGGTGCCCTGCTCTCAGCCGTCTGAATACTTCCTCAAGCCCTCATTAGCATGGCTGCTGCATTCAGCCTCATCCCAGGTCTTTGCTATTGCATGTGTGTTTCTGTACGCACACGCTCTCTCTTAGTTACCCAAACCCCCCCTCCCGACTACAGTTGAATCCTCCTGTCTATGCCTCGTTTCCCCAGTTGGATTTCCCCCCTCTCTTCATCCTTGTCTTTTCTCCAATTACTTACTTTCTTCTTTTTTTAAACCCTTGTCCTCCCATTGTCTCCAGTCTCTCAGGCATGTATGCTGATCATCCCCTCCAGCTCTTTTGCCCCCCTCATCTCCTCTTGCATACCTTTTCTTTAATAGAATGCCAACCATTATATTTCCCTCCTCTCTACTTAGCCCATCCTTCTATTAATCAGGAGTGGATGGTAGTGGCAGAGAAGATGTAGTCCATTTTATACATTTCTATACAACCCTCAATAAGTTTATAAGGTTTAGTTGTATTTGGCTTTGTCACCCTTAATTTGTGTTGATGTATGTAGATAGGCTGGACTTCTTTGAGCATGGTGAAAGAATGTTGCTTGTATTTTTTGTGTCCTTGCACTACTATACGGTAGCAACCCATCACTCTGATGTATGACATGTATGAATGAGCACAGTTGTGCTGGCTGGGGTGGTGTATAAATGCATGCATGCTTGGCTGTATATCTGGGAGTGAGTGCACTATATTCAGCGGAGCGCTCTACTCGCACCAGGGATACTGACGCGCTCAGCAGGATTACAAGCATCATAAGTCCTAGTCTGTTTTTGAAGTGTCAGAATATCTTGATGCCAGATACGTTTCGTCCAGTTCTCGTTTCTCTCTTTGCATAGAGAAACGAAAGCTTGGTTTCCTCACCCTATGTGGATTTAGTTCTTTTTAATAGCGGTGATGGCCATTATTGTGAGATGTTCGCCCTGTGTGTTATTTGCTCACTTATGGCCAGACAAAATGCCTCTTCCGTTTGCCTAGACACGTGCAAATACTATGCACACTTGTGTTCGTCAGCGCTGACCTCACCAACTCCTTCCTGCTGAGATTCCATCAATTAAAAGGTTGGCTGCTATTAACTCCCTTTCACCTTTTCCCTGCACTCATTAACAGGTGGCAAAGGACTCCAGACTGCCAAGCACCTGCAAATACTGGCGTTTCAGCCAGTATTTTCTTTTGGCTTGCTCACTCACATGGTCGCCCCGCTGCTTTTCACAGGTATTGTTAGATTAGTAGGGGACGTGAAAAGCTGCCAGCCTCTGATCTGTAACAAGTCAGAAACACCATGTCATGGTCATCGCTGACATACTGCTAGTGTGTCAGGTCACTCTGCTGAGATCTACAATGTGATGTAAAGCGTCAGAGCCCCCATCAGGGTGTTTACGTCTGTCACTTGATGAGCAGCTAACAAGAGTACTGTGGCCTAATTACTATGCTGGCATGTGACTTGTTCAGCAAACTAGGAAAGAGATTGGAAATTGTTTCAAGGTAGAACCAGAGTCTAATTATGATGAGATGAAATAATTCAAAAAGATTGCCAATGCTAAATGATATGAATTTGTGGAGCTCTTCGCATATTGCCACTTCCAAGTGGGTTTTATGATAATTTATTGGATTTCTTGAAGTTGATGAATTTTTATTTTTTTATGGCTCCAAAGTATTTTGTGTCCCCAGCTGGCTTTTGACAATATTGTAATGCCTCGTTGGGAACAGGAAAAAGAGGCTTTTTCAACTTGGTATTGAATTCATGGTCTCGGTTTTGCCAAACATTTTAAGTTTCTTCTTATCCTTTGCATGTTTCCTCTGAGAATAAATTGGATGTATCCAAGTCTTTCTGAATGCTTCTCCAACCCTGAGCAGTTTTTTTGCGCCTGTACACTTAACGACATTGTTTAAGCTGTTAAGATGGAGGGTTCTCAAACTTGTTTCTTGCAAGAACCCAGATTACTGATGGGAGGTGGGATGATGACTTTGTTGCATTTTGAAGACGTTTCCTATCTAACAGGGCTGCTGTTTACACTTTGGGATCAAGTATTTTTGTTTCCAAAAAGACTTTATACAAGATTTTTTTTTACCACCACCTAAAAGTAATTGATTGACAGCGGTGTTTGCTGCCTAATAGAATTTGCATTCTGTGTGACTTGGATCGTGCTTAACCCTGCGAAGATGAGTTATCAATCTACCAGTTGTGGGCGTGCGTTTGTCATTTTGGCACTGAGCACGGCCCTGATGTGGGTGTTTACCTTACCTGTCAAACTGCTACTAACTCATCTTGATAAAGTGTGAGATCATTGCGTCTGTAGAATCCCATAAATATTCAGATTGAGTCGTACCAGCAAGTTCCAAAAATTGATTCAGTGTACAACCTGCAAGCAGGTAGTATTATAGCCACAGACCTGTTTGTTTGACGATGTTGAGGTTGATGCATGTTGTCTTTCTCCCACACAGTGCCCTGACTCTACCTGTAAGCAGGACCTGCTCGCCTACCTGCAGCGTATTGCCTTGTATTGCCACCAGCTCAACATCTGCAGCAAAGTCAAGGCAGAGGTGCAGAACCTGGGAGGAGAGCTGGTTGTCTCTGGGGTAAGTTCAACATCCTTTTAACCCTGGACACATTGCCTACAATCGTCACTGTGCCAAATGCCCCACAGTAACTAAAGACTATAGTAGAGCAGTTGAAATGGGGTATTAAATTATTATTATGAAGAATTTTTGAGGACTGCAGCGTGCTGTCAGTCAGTGGGGGTAACTGTAATGAAGCTACAAAAGTGACAACATAACAACAAAAGAGGAGAGCAAGAAGAGCGACAGCAGATGCAAACAGTGCAGGTTTCAAAAACATTGAAATTCACAAAAACTTTTAAGCCTTAAGAATAGACACAATGTATTTTGGTGAGAAACGATTACTGTAAACAGAATTGCATTTGTTTACGATGAAATATCCAGCTAGAAAGAAGATTAAATCAATAGAATGCATTGGCTACTTTCTAAAGTTTTATTATCTGGTGTTGCCCACATAAAAAAAGAAAGCCTTAATGGCATCGGCTGTTGGCTGCGATTAGTTAATGATTGATTCTCTGCACTGTAATCTGCAGCTTATATTTTATATCAAATAAACGGATAACAGAAATAATGGATTTCTCTGTGCTGGAAAGGACTAATGGTGTAATGTTGACCAATTGTTTCCTACCCTTAATGCTACTTAAGATAAGACTATATACAAATGTGTACAGACCCCTTCAACCTTCATTAACCACTTAGTTGCCAATCAAATGAATTAAAATAGGTTGTGGCTGTGTCCAGGAAGAAATGAATTCCTCCCTGCTTTCTGTGGGGCTGAAATGAGCCTATGCTTCCAACAGTTCCAGTCAGGTGTCACCATTGTCTCGGAGGCTCTTGTGGAGATTAAATTAGTGTGACCTTTTCCCTAATTGTCACATTTCTTAAATCTGTTGTATGCCAGACAAACTCTGAAAGGTAGTTACCTCTTCCGTACAAACGCTTTGGCTTTGCCGCCGGGAAAACTCGCAGTACAAGACTGGACGACATTAGAAAGACGGGAACATTTTACTGTCACTACACATGAATTCAAAACCAATGTAAATTTAAGAATAACAGGCTTTGCTTTCACTGTTTTTATAAGGCTAACCGTTTCTCTGATGTTCTCTCCGGTCTTTTCCATGTACTCAGTTGGACAGCGCCATGTCCCTTATTCAGGCTGCAAAGAACCTGATGAACACAGTGGTGTCCACCGTCAAGGCCTCCTACGTTGCGTCTACTAAGTACCAGAAGAGCAAAAACATGGAGTCCCTTAACATGCCAGCTATCTCCTGGAGGATGAAGGCGCCTGAGAAGAAGCCTCTGGTGAAGAGAGAGAAGCAGGATGACGGCCAGACCAACCGGGTCAAGAGATCCTCTCAGAAGAAGCTCATCAACCCTGTGCAGGCTCTGAGCGAGTTTAAAGCCATGGATAGCATCTAGACTCCCCTATGTCTGATTCACGAGACCACAACATATTGACCAATGAGTGAGATATAAATATACATATATATAGATAGAGCTTGTCATTCTATCAGAAATAAAAGGTTTTATCATATTTGTTCTACCTTTGCATAGACAGCTTGTCTGTTTGACCCATTATATTTCTACACGGCCTCATTTCTATTCCATAAATCCAGATTGTCTGTAGCATTAATTGTTTCTTCTCTGGAAAATGCAGTTAGAGTGAAATCAACTGGATGAATGCATTTAAAAATATATATATTTGTCTCTTATGTTTATTGGAGGAAGAAGAGCCGATTCCATAGACATGAAAACTAATTGCAAGAGGCTTTTGATTATTTTGTATTCTAACCAGTTATATAATAATACTGTGGGGGTCGCTGGTGTTTTCCACTACAATGTCTGATTATGGCAAAAATAGCTTCTGTATTGCAAATATCAACTATGCAAAATCTGTCTTTCTTCTTTTAACTTGAGCAATAACTAGTTCATTATGATGTGCTGGACTAACTGGTAAATTTTAAATATGTTTTGGTTCTTAAGGCACCAAAGTCAATACATTTCCATGTGTGCCTGCCTTTTTCTAACTTTATACATACTTTGTTATGCCACTATAAACAGTTAAAATAAGTTTAAACTGACCTGAACACTATTTTCAGTGCTAAATGACTGATATGTACCCCATTAACTGATAAATGTCTTCTTTTTTTTAATATAATTTAAGCATCTCATGTATTTTCTGTATTTGTTTTCATGTTCACATCATGCAGCAAACCAAAGGTGACAGAGTATTCCTCCCTGCCTTTGCTGCATAACTGGTTTATGTGCTTAATCCTACACAAAATGCACACCGATTCAACCAGTTCAGTCAAACTTTGTAAATAGGCCTCAACTCCTCCGAGTCTGGGAGAACCCAGCGGGCTAAACAACGAGTGGACCGTGTGGCCGTTACTCTTCCAAAGCTGACGAGCTTCATTAACTATGAGACCAAACCCTTCCACAATCTAAGAACGTGTCCAAATTGAGGGATCAATACGTTTTCTCTCCACAGCTTTGAAGTAGGCGAAGGAAAGGAGGGGATTTCACGGACTTTAAACTCTGCTTATTGTTTATATTCCTTGTCCTTAAGCACAAACACTAATCAAGGTTTGATGTCGGGCCCAATCTTTATAGACGACTAGAAACTCATCGCCAGGAGTTGGAGCTTTAAAGTTAAACGGGAGAGAGTTTGTTTTTTTATTAACTTCAGGTAACAACTGCGGGATGTTTGAGTCCTACGTAGTATTCTGCTGCATAGTGGTGCATTCATGTACAGCGAGGCTTTGAAACCCCCGCTGCTTTGGTCTTGTGGCTGAATTTTTGTTTAGCTCATCTGACATCTGTGAACTATAGCAGGGTGATTATCTGACAGATGGATTCTTTTTTTTTTTTTTACTGTAGAAACCAGCATTTTGACAGTTTGTCTTTTGCTGTATTTGAGTTTGGATTTAAATCTTGAGTGTTATCAAACTTTGCTGTGGATTGTTTGTTATTGAGAGCTGACTTGTTGTGCACACGTTTCTTATATTCATGTGCCTGCTTTATATCTTAATAAACAGTTACAAATGAAACCACTGTTTTTTTTTGTCTTTATCTGCACACTGAAGTAATGGTTTTCTCCCCTCCCTTGAACCTTTACTTTCCTTTTTTTTTTTTTTTAATGCTTTGTTTTGCCATTCTACCACAGTTATGTTGTACTAACAAAAGCGCAAGCCCTAAAGAATATTATCAATAAACATAAACCTATTGTGTTGCTCTCGACGGTAAAATGAGCTTTAGCACACCCCTAAATATGCTGCTGTGCATAATTAAGGTATATTATGTGTACCAACCGTACGGTCTACATTACTGACTTAAGGGCTATATACAGTATGCTCTTGTAACTTCTGTAATTGGGTTGCTCTATTGTCGGTTATAGTCTCTTAAAAAGAGAAGTGCAGCTTTTAACATCAAACATTCTTAAGTCTTCTGGTGGTGTCTCTTTAGCAATAGCCTGTGGAGAAAATGCATTGAGCGACCCACGGAAGTGCACAATGTGAAGATAAATGTATCTGAAGCGAGGAAGTATTTGGAATAAATTGTCTGTTCTTCCCAAAGTGCAGTAGTAATCACGCGTCAGAGTCAGTTTGACTCATCACAGAGAACACTGAGAAGACAAATCCACTTTTTCTAAATTTATTATTCTTACATACATGCAGGTCAGTTTAAGTATTACAGTTTATTTGTGTGATGATTGTTCCTTATTGAGTTAAACTTACTCACCTACATTCACTTAAGATTTTGATTTTTTTCCATTTTAAATTTCCCAGAATAACTGAACAACCCACAGAAGATGGATTTGAAATCGATGGAGAGCAACATGGTGGCAGTAGAGTGAGAAGAACTCCACACCATGGCCTGATGGCTTTTGGCAATCAAACTGTTCTTGACTGCTCCTTTACTTAAGGATGAATTTTCCACATTGATTTTTATCACATCAGATGTGAAGAAATTACTTATAAATAAGTATTACAAAGCCAGAGGTGGAAGTAACCAAAAACACTGACTCAAATAGTATGCTCAAGTGCAAGTTGAGGTATTTGGAAAATATATGGCAGTAATATTTACTGATCAAAACTCATCTGAAAGGAAAACTGGAATCATACTTGGGAGTTATATGACTTTAGAGTATACATCACTGTCAAATTGTATAAGATGGGTGCTGTTGACTTGTCGTCACCTTCCACATGGTTTGGGATTGTCAATAATAAAAGTATTTTGGGAAATGTTATAAGATCCCTGGGTAAGAATATAGGTCATAACGTCACTTGTGGCCCAATGTTTTGTTGAAACTACAAACATGGTATTTTATCTAAATCCAACAAACCACATCTGGGTGTATAGCTGCAGCAAAACATAAAAGCGAGCAAGGAATTGGATGGATGCAGGGTGACTCAACACACATCACTGATCCATATATTTCTAGCTTTCTAAAAAATAAAAGACAAAGAACAACGGTTGTGGAACGACATGGACAAACTGAATAGTTGGTAATGTGGACATAGCTACACATTTTGGAAAGGTGTTTTTGGTTATACATTTGTAACTATCTCATATCAGACTATGCATTTAGATATGAAGATTTTTTTTTTTTTTTTTTTTTTTACAAGTGTCATAGGAGAACTTTTAAAATACTTTTAAAAGGAGAAGAAGCTGTGCAGCAATTGGACCAGACTATCATCAATTTATTATGGAGTGATAGACCCTTTTAATGGCAGACATTTTTTACGTGCCAACGCAGGAAAAGCCCAGGTGTGTCTATCATGGATGTATTAAGAGACTAAGGTGTCTATGGGTGTACTATTAACAATGGCTCCATTCCATGAAGTGTCCGATCAGGGAGTGAGCGTGCACACTGCCAGAGCGCTTAAACTAACTCACCTAAATGGAACGCAGCCATAATTAACGGTAACAATCCCACCTGTGCTTTTCCTGCTTGAACAAGTCAAGCCATGAAAATGGTCTACTAATGAGAGTAGTGAAGCCGCCAAAATCGAGTTAGCTAGCTAACTGACATGGAAATATACTTTTAAATGTTTTGTTCGTGACCGAAAACGTTTCGACTAGCTAGCACTGTAGCACCCGAGGAAACGGACGCGTGGCGAGTGAGGAAAATTAGCAGTTTAAAACACAGCCTGAACTGCTAGCATAAGTTAATTCAGTTTCAGTGGAGCTAGCTAATGCGTTGGTCGGCTTGTCCTCCGTCCCGTCCCCCCCCCTCATCGCTTGTTTCTGCTGCTCTGTGGGAAGCATTGGACTAACAATACAAACTAACTTAGTGGCAAATATTTAGTTTGCACTGAAGTGTGTATGTGAATTGCATACGGATGGATATCTAGCCGAAATAACCGTCAGCTAGTGTTGTGGCAGAAATGCTGCCGCTAGTGTTTTCACTGGACCCGTTCAGTTTCTTCTATGACATTTTGTTTGAAACAAGTAAAAACGTGTTCCCTGAACATCCGCAAGCCATGCTTTACACACCAAAGGACCAGTTGGGTGCATAACGGGAGTCCAGCTGACCTTTGAGAGAAGCATTACCTGCAAAGGATTTAACTGTCAATGACAGCTGGAGGGATGTAATCCTGAGATGGTTCAACGCCTACACTCGCTCTTCTCAGCGGTCGCAATGGTAAGTGAAACTTACCGTGTTTTAGTTTTTACCATTGCTATTATTGTGCTTCTGTTGTGTTTATTGTTTTTGCACATTGCACACACTAGCTGCGGTCTGCTGCTTCTGTAAATTCTGCTTAGATTGCCATGTGCTATTGATGGATCTAAGACATGGATGCATTGGTTATATACACACACGTCTCACATTCTGTGGTGTGTGATGTGGTTGTTGTGTGTATGCATTTCTGATTTGATGTCAAAATCCTTGATGGCCTTCAAGTCTGGTTGATTCTCCTTATTCAGCAGCCGTGAATTTTGTGGCCTACTATAAATCTTGTCGCTCACGCAGTTGTGGCACAGAGTGGGGTGCTCCTGTCAGTGAAGTGGCGTCTGGATGAGGGCCATGTTTCTATGAGGTTGGACTACCTTAAGCTTGGAATTGCAATCCAAAAGTTGTTGTGTTGCTACTTTTCAAAGGAAAGGATCTGAACACTAGTAGTACCGCCACACCAAAAAAAAAAAAACTATCCTCCTGACTTCAGAAATGTCACTGACACCAGGCCCTGACATCTTCACTGAACTTGTGCTGTATAAAAATGTATCCGAATGTGGTGCCATGCACACACTGTTGACTGAAAAAAGAGAGGGAGAAAATGGAAAATGCCTGGGCGGAGTCAGCATGGTCCCTACTTGTCTCAGTGGTATTTAGGCTTGTACCCTAAATTTATTTTGAGGACTGAAGTTCCATAATGACGCATTCATTATTACCTTCCATTCCTTATCATGAATAGAATTTTAAAATGATAAATCTTCCACTTCATCTCTGTGTAAAGTGGGCCCTCACTGACTATTACGAGTGGCCACGTAAGGAGTAAATCTGTTCCCTACAATGTTAATAATATCCAGGGTGGTTTACATCAGTCTGCCTGCAGGAAAGAAGCAGTAAAGTCTGAAACTGTAAAGGCTGCACACATCAGTTAATGGTGATAATAAATCTCCCATGTATTTCAGGGAGTCCTGTGTGTTGGTGTAGCCTTTGACTTGGGTTGACAGTGTTAGTGCATGAAGAAAAACCAAACGAGTACCTCGCTCTGTCAAAAGTTGTAATTACTTTCACTCGACCATGCACAGGTGCAAACCTCATGGGACAATGAAATGTGTTGGGATTTGTACAATTCAACACACAATGTACAGACAACAATGTTGTAAAGCGAACAGAAATGGGATTGGTTTTTGTCCCGCTCGAAAACACTCTTTGCTATTGTGTTGTGCCCAATCAGTGCCTGCCTAATCCACAAAGCCTGATCCATTAAGAAAAGTGTTCAACCCTTTGAGGTCACAGTGGGATTTTATAAATATAATTTTACATTGAATTGCAATGCAATTTTGACTTTTCATTACTGTTTGCATACACTTTGAAGACTTTGCAATAAGTCTTTCAAGGGCCATAGGAGCCTTTTTAAATAACTTTTGTAGTTCCTTACAGTAGTTTTCCCTAAAAAAAAAACAAAACAACAACTTGAAATTCTTTTGCAATAAATTTCCCCTGCAGCTGTTCGGGTTTTCTTGTCTTTATGCAAAAATTGTGCAAATCCAACCCTCCATGGTCCAATCACAGTAACTGTCATGTTCATGGTCAGGTCAGATAACGTAGTGTAGCTTATAGGATTATATGTAAATGAATATAGCCTCGTACTACATTTACTTTTTCTATTTCACTGTAGGCTTCTAGTGAACGTTGCTTTGCTTGAGGTGGAGCTGTCCAGTCTACTGTGGTGCTGATTACTATCTGGGCAGAGTAGCTTGTTTCCTTTCTCAAAGTCAAATGCACAACTTCAGCTACAGCTGAAATGATCAGTGAGGTCATTGATCAGCTTAATCGATCAATCACTGGACATACAATCAGTCATCAACTATTTTGATAGTTAATCAGAAAATGACAAAGATTGACTGTTTCTGACTTGTCAATTGAATATCTGGCTTTCTTAGTCCTGTATGATATTAAATTGAATATCTTCGGGTTGTGGTGTTGTGATGGACATATTTTTATACTTCTTTTTGACATTTCATTGCCAAAAAGATTAATAGATTTATCAAGAAAACAACGGGTAGATAGCCTAATGCTTGATCCAAGCCATGTCATTATTTGTTAATGTGTATTTTATATGAACTATTATTTTAGATGAAGTCAAACTCAGCCTCTTACGCATGGCTTATCTATTGTCTTGTTAAACTGTTAGGCTGGATGAGAGAAAATGCAATAGCAAATCTGCATCTTTGTATGCCTATAAAACCAGGAAAAGACACCACTTATGCCATATTACGATATCCAAAATCTAAGACGATATAGTCTCATATCACGATATCGATATAATATCGATATATTGCCCAGCTCTGTTTGTAAGCAAGCAAATGTTGACTGTAGCTGGACTTAGAGTTGGCCAATGTGACGGCCATCAGAGTTTTTGCCACACCACTTACACCATGGCAGTTATCTATTTAATATCTCTGGGTGTATTAGGTCATTGAGAACATTGTTGCAAATCAGTGAGCAGGACTTGTTTGTGATGGTATAGGATTTGTATGTGGCTTTTGTAAAGTATTCAATTGACTGCGTTAGCTGAAGACGGACGCTCCTGTCTGGTATTTTAATCCATAAACAATTTCTCAATTGATTCTCTATTAAATGTACTCTATTACAATACATCTTGATAATGTAATATCAAATTACATATACTGTGACAGAGGATTTTACCCATATGGGCCACCCCTAGCTGATTTAAATGCAGAATGATCTGGAGTATCTTCATACAACTGCAGCTCACAGATGTCACCATGGAATCTATACAGAATGATTAGAAGCCAAGGCACAAAAAACATCTCACGAAATCATACTTTGCAATGTCCATCTAGTAGGACTTGAAGTACATATAATTCACAATACCTTGTGTTGTCCATTATCTGAATCGGTTTCTAATAACAGGGAGACCTTTTCAAGGGCATTGCCTCAGGGTGGCCTGTGCTTCGTTTCTTCCATCACAACTATTCAGGGAAATTCATGCCCTGTTAGGCAAGACTTCCAGTCGTGTTAGCAAAATGGTAGTCACGCAAAACACAATTTAGCTTTAAAGTTTTCTGAGGCATGTCACAATTGTATGCATAAGTTGATGCAGCTAGGCTTATAGATTCTAATCCTGGTTTAGCGTTTCATTGCTCTCAACTCATGTCTAAGCCAGAACCCACCACGGTTGTCGCCAGACAAATACATCTCTGTAAATACGGCTGGTCCCCAGAGACTAGTCGAGTCTTGACAGATCATAAGAGGATGGGTTCTCCTCTGCTGCTCTCTGCAGACCTGAATCTGAGACCTAAGCCTTGTAGAGTATAACAAAACAGTGTGGCTGTACAAGACATTTGAATGCAGATATGATGCACAGGTGACAGCACAGACCAGCCCCTCATGTCAAAGCCCCCCACACACACACACACACACACACACACACACACACACACACACACACACACACACACACACACACACACACACACACACACACACACACACACACACACACACACACACACACACACACACACACACACACACACACACACACACACACACACACACACACACACACACTGCTAGTTTCCTCCTATTTGTGTTTTGCTGTGTCACTCAAACTGCTGTCGTTGCATGCCAGTTTTGAATGAAGTTTTATCAATCACGGTGGTCAAGTGTGACAGTTTAATCAATAGAGTAAGTTTTCCCAGAGATGCCCATTATTTTAAAATTAGAGGACCTGGGCTGGGGGAGGCAGGGACACGGTTGAGGAAGGGGTGGGCGGGCTTAAAGCTGTCAGGCTATGCTGTACATGAACACAGGAATAGAGAAGCTTCTGAAGTATTAGCCCTGAACCAAGTGAGAGAGAATTGGCAATAAACACAGGCTGCTGGACTGGCAAATATGTCAGTGCCAAGGTGGATGTCTCAGATAGATGGACTTGGCTCTGTCGGAGTATAAATGTTAAATATGACTAGTTGAACGGACCAGTGAACCACACCGTGCGGATGCCAGAGTGCAATCATGCCAAATAAGGTAGTCCTTACTTAAATGTCAATAGCTTTCCACAGGATCCTAGAGTCTAGTGATTTCAGCAGGACACCCAGGGAGACGGATTTTTATTGCTCTCCAGTGCCTACAAACGCATCAAAGCGCCTCCTTTTATTTGTTGTGCTGAGCTTCTTTGTGGTAAAATCATTTGACAGGTGAAAGTTTCGGATGTACAATATCAAACCAAACAAGGTATTGGATCATAGTCCTAGTTCATTCAGATGAGTTACTTTACAGTCCTAGCACAGACAATGACATGTCTCTTCTCCATTTAACAACCACTAGAGGCAACTGGGAAGAGTAGAACTTTAAAGAAGTGAAAGGGATCTATATAATCCAAATAGAAGTTCTTCCATCAGCTCCCCTGACCTTTTATGCGTTTAACCTTTCCAGGGCATCATTAATAATGACATCTTCGCATTAATAAAAAAATATATGCCAGCAGCTCTCTGAAGGGAAAAAAATAAAACGTTCTAGAAGTCCCCTAATACTACAGCCAGAGGCTGAGAGCTGGGCATTTGGGAGAACATTAAATACCTGAGGCTAGCGGGAGAAATGGTACAGTGGGGGAAATAAGTATTTGACCCCTTGCTGATTTTGCAGGTTTGCCCACTTACAAAGAATGCAACAATCTACAATTTTAATCATATGTACATTCTAACAGTGAAAGACAGAATCCCAAAGAAAATTCCAGAAAATCACATCATATGAATTTATTAAAATTGATAACCATCTGATGAGGAAAAACAAGTATTTGACCCCCTGGACAAACAGCATGTTAATATTTTGTAGAAAAGCCATTATTGGCCAGCACAGATGTCAAACGGTTTTTATAGTTGGTGACAAGGTTTGTGCACATTTCGGCAAGGATGTTGGCCCACTCCTCCCTGCAGACAGCCTCCAAATCATTCAGGTTCCGAGGTTGTCGCCTGGCAACTCGAATTTTAAGCTCCCTCCAAAGATTTTCAATCGGATTCAGGTCTGGAGACTGGCTAGGCCACTCCAGAACCTTGATGTGCTTCTTCTTCAGCCACTCTTTTGTTGCTTTGGCGGTGTGCTTAGGGTCGTTGTCGTGCTGAAACACCCATCCTCGACCCATCTTCAGCTCTCTCACTGAGGGAAGGAGATGTCGGTCCAGAATTCCACGATACATGGCCCCGTCCATCCTCCCCTCAATACGATGGAGTTGTCCCGTCCCCTTGGCTGAAAAGCACCCCCAAAGCATGATGTTGCCACCACCATGCTTGACGGTGGGGATGGTGTTCTTTGGGTTGTACTCGGTGTTCTTTGCCCTCCAAACACGACGAGTTGAGTTGAGGCCAAAAAGTTCTATTTTGGTCTCATCTGACCACATCACCTTCTTCCAGGCCTCTTCTGAGTCGTCCAGGTGGTGAATGGCGAACTTCATGCGGGCCTGTACATGTTTCTTCTTGAGCAGGGGGACCTTGCGTGCGCTGCAGGATTTCAATCCATGACGGTAGTGTGTTACCAACCGTTTCTTTTGTAACTGTGGTCCCAGCTGCCTTCAGTTGATTCATCAGTTCCCCCTTGTGGTTTTGGGATGATTCCTCACCGTTCGCATGATCAGGGACACCCCACGAGGCAAGATCTTGTGTGGAGGCCCAGACCGAGGGAGGTTGGCTGTGGTGTGGTGCTTCTTCCATTTCCTGATAACTGCACCGACAGTTGATCTTTTCTCTCCAAGTTGCTTTCCGATTCTCTTGTAGCCCATCCCAGCCTTGTGCAGATCAACAATCTTGTCCCTGATGTCCGTAGAAAGCTCTTTGGTCTTGCCCATGGTGGTGATGTTGGATGCTGGTTGTTTGGGTGTTGACAGTTGTCTTTTATACAGGTAACGAGGTGAGGCAGGTGTATTTGATGTTGATAATTGGTTCGGATTGGGGCTGTGTCTTAAAGAAAGACTAACTGGCTTGTAGGAGCCAGAATACTTGCTGTTTGTCCAGGGGGTCAAATACTTGTTTTTCCTCATCAGATGGTTATCAATTTTAATAAATTCATATGATGTGATTTTCTGGAATTTTCTTTGGGATTCTGTCTTTCACTGTTAGAATGTACATATGATTACAATTGTAGATTTTTGCATTCTTTGTAAGTGGGCAAACCTGCAAAATCAGCAAGGGGTCAAATACTTATTTCCCCCACTGTAACTGTTGTAAGGTACTGAATTGTATATTGGCCTGCCTGTGTCAGGTTTATAGTGGCACAGTAACCCACTTATCATGTTTAATGGAAGTATTGTCCTTTGGGGAATTTCATTTTGCTTTTTTTCGTAGAAGTGTAATTAGGGATGTGCTTTGATTGGGCTTTCAATCTCCTCAGCGTTGATCTCATAAAGTTGAGAATTCGTCCCCCGTTGGCTGGTCAGAGATTTTTATCGTGACTGCTGAGTCTTACGGCCACTCCTTTTATGACTCTGCCAATGACAGGCCACGTTGGCTAAAGACAGGAAGGAGCTCTCTGCATTACATACAGCACTACCACTCAGCCTGTCGGCACTGGCTATGGTGGTAAAACTAATTTACATTACATTTTAAATTAGCCTTTAATGGTGCATTTGAAAACGGTTACTTGTGATGATTATGAAAACGAAACATTGACTTCAGGTTGAAGAAAGTCAAATAACAAAAAACATTTTACTTAGCTTCTTTCCCCTTCATAAAAAAACCCTCACAGACATGGTTGTCTTACTGAACACTATTTCAGTACCTTCGCCTTTTCATGGTATGGCTTCTGAGACCAGTTACATCAAATCTATATCCTAAAATCACCTCTTTCTAATGTGAGTGCTGGCCCAGGGTACCTATCCCTGGGGCTGTGAGTCTGCGTACAACATTGTAGAGTTGGATGCCGTGTAATCCAGTGAAATGGTGCCAGCATTAAAAAGAGCACCATCTTTTCATTTAAAGTCACTTTTTATAATCAGCTCCCAAGGAATCACAAAAAGGCAGTAAAAAGTAATAAAATCAGCAGTGGCACAGACATAGGTAATTATGTTAAAAAATCCTTTCACAACGCAAGCTTAAAAAAAAAAAAAAAAAAAAAAACTTAATACTGTAAGCCTTGCAGTGACTGCTGCTGTCATTGAATTGCAAATAAATGGCTGTGGTGAACATGTGTGTGTGATGTCCAGGACAATTTGTGTGATGTAATTATATGTAAAAGGCTTTTTAGCTGGCTCTTTAATTGACTTTTGGCTTGAGTGATTTGTGGCTATCTGGTTTTCCCCTGTGGCATGGTGTTGTCTTCGGTCAAGGCCAGTGGATTATTTGCAAACACTTAAATCCAGTTTCTTGAGCTGGATTTCTTCGATTGCCTCTTCAGCTCTCTCTTGTGTGGAAGTGATTCCTATAACCTTAAGGAAGAACTGCTCTAAATATAAAATTCCTTCTTCTAGGTGTTAAGATTCCCTCTATGATGCTCTCCGGTGCTTTACTTGAAATACACCCTGACAGCTATTGAAACAGACTCGTATATTAAACATTCAGTTGAACACCTTTGCATAAGGTAATCCAGTAGTGTCATACAGCGTTGCTGACTACCAATCATCTCATATGTATTCCGGTTATCCGGCACTGTATTTTAATGGCTGACATCTCAGGGCTGCAATTCAAGTGTGATTTATACCTTCTCAAGTCATCAGTTACAATCAGATCCAAGGATCTGACTTTGTGCTCGCTGGACAAGCATGGCTAATACAAAGGGGAGGCAAAAAAAAAAAAAAGAGCGGTGTCACTTTCCCAATTTTTTTTTTTTGTGAAATTTGAATCAAAGGTGCCGCAGGAGGGGTGGAGAAGGTTAGATAGACGGAGTAAGAGAGGGATGACGAGGCTCAGCATTGGTACGCAAGGCTGTGTCTCATCCTTAAACCAATTTCCTTCCTCAATACTCTGGGGAGTGGTCTGATTTGCACCGTTTCCTTTCTCAGAGTAAGTGTTTATCCTCCTTTTACAATTAGATCTCGCTCCCAGCTGCAGCATTAATCAAATAGCCAGACATATTCTCCGCATTTGAAGATTGAGGGAATGTGTCCTACATGTCTTCCACTGTGGTAACAGGCTGTGAAGCACTGCTATTTGTTTAGTAAGCGTCTCACACATACTGTACACAGATTTGACCGGTGAAGAGGATTGCAGAGAGCTCTGCAAAGGAGCCAGAGTTCTATCTATCTATCTATCTATCTATCTATCTATCTATCTATCTATCTATCTATCTATCTATCTATCTATCTATCTATCTATCTCAAACCAAGATAAATAACAGCAATATTAATATAATCAATAGGTCACAAGCACGTTTCCCAGATATTGCTGTTATTTATCTTGGTTTGGCATTTTGCTGTAGACTTAGACTATACAGGAAAGCATAATATACGTATACATACATACATGATACGAGTTCTTGTCCTTAAAGTGGAGATGTTTTTCTGCACCTGGAAAAGTAAAAAGGAAGGCAAAAGAATACTTTTTGAATAGATGTTTTTGGAAGTCAAAGAGCCTAATAGAACTACATAATAGAGTAATTTAGCAGAGAAACCATGGACCTCATAGTTGATGCTTGCAGTATTGTGTGGATGTGTGTGTTCATTCCTCTCGCTTCATAGCATAATGTCAATAGAAATCCACTACAATCACTTAATGTACTCTACTGCCCCCACTCTACATATGGGCTTTAAATGCTTTAATCGAAGAACTGCTCATTTTTATTGGTGTTCTTTATAGGTAAGGTTAGTGATGATTTTCAAATGCACTCAGTGATTTGTGGCTAATTAGGGCGAGAGTTAGTTACACCACAAAAATGTATGTTTGCTCGGGGGCAGTGAGTTGGCCGGTGGGGAGGGCCACAATACACAGCGGGACCAAATGTCCTTTGTAGACAGGGAGTGAAGGCTATCTAATATAGTACAGGCCAGGGTGCAGATTAAAAGACAAGCTTGTAGTGTAGTCATTACTATACAAGAGAAGATGGCAGCATTGTGGCATTTCTCAGAAAGAGATGCTTTATCAATCAAACGGTTGCCTCTGTCACCATGGTTACCTGTGAAAGTTATGACATTGAACCAGGAACATGCATGACAACCAATTTATTAGTCTAGAATTATTTCTGAGAGCCAGAATTAGGAGTGAAAGGAGTGGGATAGTGAAGATATAAATCACTAATCGGTTTATTGCTTTCCCTATGATGCTGCATACTGCTGGTGTCGCATGTTAATAGGGATGCTCGATTATGGAAAAAATAATAATCAAAGGAAGGGAGGGACCACAGCGTTAGCTAACGTTAGCTGTTCCCAGACAACTGAGTTGGTTTTGCCTTTTTTTTGCTCACCAGACGCTGCTGCTATCTTTACTCGCACTGAGTTTTTAAATTCCAGCGGATGATATGCACACTATCGAAATTCAATTAATTGCACAGCCCTACATGTTAATTATCATAAACAAGACCTGCAACAACAACAACTACTCCAGCAGCAAAGCTGCACCCAGCTTATTATTCACTTATTAATGCTTTCTCGGTTCTCAACTTCATCTGCTGTGAAAACCTGTCCCTGTGACTGGAATTGTTTGTTCGGTATTTTTTCCCACTAAGAGTACTTTCTCTGCCAACTATAAAAGCAGCTATTTTGCTGTGTTGGTCTAAATTATATGCATCGAAATGGAAGTGGCTAATGCAGCCCTCAGGTGGGGAGTTAACACTTTATGTGCATTTCAATATTTAATAAGCTATATGCCAATGCTTCCAAAAGAGTCTCATAAAACTGTGATGCAAATGAGTTCCTTTGGACAGGAATTATATGAAGATGATGTTCATGCACAAATTGGATTATGGCAAGAACACAAATTGGTCATGTGGAAGCGTTAGCTCATGGTCAAGTGTAGGCAACATCAACAACTGTGGTTATGGTGGCTATTTGGTTTGTGCCACTGAACTTTCAAGAATTATAACTCTTTCATAGGGCTGTAATGATACACCAAAGCCACGATTCGGTTCGTATCACCAGTTTTGACTAGGGTGAGCAGATGAGAATGGGTAAAATTCGGGACGGGGGGTCGGTGGTGGTGATTTCTTTCTTTGGTATTGGTCTTCTTAATGTTCAGACTATAACTACTTGAGAGTCAAAAAAAACATATACCATTTTAAAAAAAAAACGGGACGTCTGGTCACCCTAGTTTTGACCAATGATTCGATACAAACCTCCATTCTTTTTTTGGGAGTGGGGGCGGGGGGGTTGAGGAGAGTTATATTCAGTGTACATAATACACATAACACAGTAATACAACAGAGACCTTATTTATTGATATTGATTGATTTCAATATCTATCGATCAAACACCAAAGATTCTTTTGTACCTTTTTTAAAATAATGTTTCCAAAATCGTTTCAGTGGTTCATCAACTCGTAACAGGGTAGCGGATCTGTAGTTCGAATGAGACATAAGAATAATGGTAACGGTAATGGGCAATTCCGCTTCCAACCTGTAGGGGGACCGAAGAGGAAAAGTGCTTTGGTGTTGCTTTAAGGTAAGCCTACTATAAAAGTGCTGGTTGACAAGTAGCTAATGCTAATGCTTGGTCTATAACGTTAGCTAATTCTTGGTGGGTAACATAAGATTAGGACATCGTTCAACATGCTCCAGTTATTTTTAGTGTGATTGTTTTGACCACTGTTAACAACTCTGGGCTAACCCACAAATTCATCAGTAACATTAACTGTATAGATGGACGACTAATCTAATGGTAATTTAGCCAGCTAGCACACCCCTGTCTGTCTGCCTCACTCTCCCGGCGCTGCAAGGCTTCAGTCGGGATGAGAGCTGACAACAGCCCCGGGGGCACATCCACAGTCACCCCCCCAGCCAGCTAGCAGCCAGCCACTATCATCCAGCAATCCAAACCCGGTCAGCACTTAACTCCGCTGCTAAGGACGCCAACGGCAGTTGACTGAACCGTTGGGAAACAGACCCAGGCACCCGAGTCAGAACGGCGGCCATTCGTAACGTTACACCTCTGTTAGCGTTACCAGTGTTCGTGCCGAAAATCTCCTCCCTGACAAATTCCCCCCTTCGCGTTTAGCCGTCTTTACAGTTAAATTTAAGGGGGGGATAAAGCCCCAAAACGACTAATAGTAATTTAAAGATGTGGTAGCTAGAGCTGTGAACCTTCACTGATCTCCCGATTCGATTACGATTATCATGTCAGCAACTCGATTTGATATCTTGATTCATCACAATGCGTCAAATACATTGTCTATTAAAGCCATATAGGATATTTAATTCATAGCTTTTCAAGCTTCAAAAACAAAACATTCTGAAGTGCTCTAATACTAAATAAATTGTAGGGATGCACCGAAATGAAAATTCTTGGCTGAAAACCGAAAAAGAGGAAACCAAGACCAAAATTATGCCAATTATTAGTACCATTGCATTTATAGCTATGACTGTGACTAACTTTACTAAAATCAAGGCATTGCAATTGTATAAATTAATATTAAGGTTTAATTAAAAAAATATTTGGCAGAAATATGGCTACAATCTGATAGTCACATACAGTATATAGTAGCCTAAGAACAGAATAGCTTACTTGTTGTTGTTGTTGTTTTTTTTTTTAGGCACTTTCTTGCTGGATTTCACTCACATATCAGACGAGGGTGCATGCCCCTCATCTGGTGCAGAGAGACGAGTAGTTTTTTTTCTGCGTTCTGATCTCCTCCTGCGCTCCGTCTCCACGCGGGTTCTCCGCATCCATCAAATAGATCTCACTGAAACGTGTGCTGACAGACTCTAAGAGCGTACTTTTCATTGTTTTCACTCTGTGGTCCGTCTCAACCTCTTTGCTTAGGAGACACTTTGCAGGTGGAACGGATCGGGTACTGACACACGTGCAGGTTGCGGTTTCTGTTTGCGTCATCACAACATTTACAAAAATGCCCTTTTGGGCCATTTTCGGCCGGAAATTTTCGGTGGCCGAATATTTGGTGCATCCCTAATAAATTGGATACATAAAAGTACAGCACTGAGCACATGGCACTTCCTGAATGTGCAAAACATAACAGAATATGTAAACATAAATGTAGTTAGGCATACATTAAATTGTAAACAGAAATAATCGATTATGAGCCTGCCGATTATCAATGCAGCATCGTCCATGTCCACGATTCGATGCCCTACTATTTTAAACTTTTTGTTTCATTTTCTTAAAGTTCTATCACTCTTTGTCACATTACATGAAAGGATGGAGGAAGGAGTCCATTGTTGTTTCAGTGGCTCAAAGTGGAACCCCTAAGAAGCTAAATGGTAGACTTCACTGGTCTTAAGTCATTTGAAAGGCTGGTCAAAGGGGAACTGTTGGATATGGTGGGAGAGGCTCTGGACCCCATCCAGTTTGCATATAGGGCAGGGATGGGGGTAGAGGATGTCTTAATCACACTACTCAACTTCATGTATAAGCACCTAGAAGGTCCTGGCACCCATGCCAGACTTTTGTTCATTGATTTTTCATCAGCATTAAATACTGTCCAGCCACAAATTTTAGCTCAGAAATTGCTTACTTATTTTAATCTTTGTAGTAGTGGTAGATTTTTTAACATGAAGGTCTCAGAGGGTGAGGTTGAATGTCTCTCTGTCAGAACAGCGCTCCTCTTCCACTCAGGGCTGTGTCCCGGCCCCATTGCTGTACAGTCTTTACACCAATGCTGCAAGGGGACAAACACATCTGAAATTTGCTGATGATACACTCATCAGCCTGCTCTATAACGTTGAATCTGAGCATGGGCCAGTGCTAGATCTGTTTGTCAAATGGTGTGATGAGGCCTTTTATATATTAAATGCCACGAGACCAAGGATATGTTCATGGATTATAGGAAACAGTGTTTCCTTTTAGGATTTATTTTTTTTAGCAGTGGGGGCAGGTCTGTCCGAACAACAACCCATTCTTTATGGGGAAACCAAAACCCAAAGTATAGAATGAAATATTACACTGACTCACCTACCGTTTTAATGTTTCCAGATGTACAGACCCTTTCCAAAAAATTAGAATATCATGGAAAAGTTTATTTATTTCCATAATTCCATTCAAAACGTTAAACTTCCATAGATTATAGATTCAGGGCCCACAACTTTAACAATTTCAAGTATTTAGTTGTTTATTTGTACATAATTTGGGCTTCCAGCTCATAAAACCCACGAAAATAGGATTTCAAAAAATTAGAATACTGTGAAGAAATCACCATTTACTTAGAAATTAGGATCACATCAACGTGGTACTTTCAAAACGATACGTCAATCTTCAATACTTGGTAGGGAATCCCTTTGCCTTAATCACTGCCTCGATGCGCCGTGGCATTGAGGAAATCAGCCTGTGGCATTGCCTGGGAGTTATGGAAGCCCAGATTTCCTTGATGCTTGCAGTCAGCTCTTCTTCGTTTTTGGGTCTGGTGCCCCTCATTTTCCTCTTGATAATACCCCATAGATTCTCAATGGGGTTTAGGTCCGGCAAGTTGGCTGGCCAGTCAAGCACTGTGATGGCATGGGCATCAAACCAGGTTTTTGTGCTTCTGGCGGTATGGGCAGGGGCCAGGTCCTGCTGGAAGATGAAACCTGCATCTCCATACAGATCCTCAGCAGAAGGAATCATGAAGTCCTCTAAAACATTCTGGTAGACTGATGCGGTGACCTTGGATTTAAGAAAGTAGAGTTTACCAACACCTGCACTGGACATTGCACCCCAAATCATGACTGACTGTGGAGATTTCACACTGGACCTCAAGCAGCTTGGTTTCTGTTCCTCACCCGTCTTCCTCCAAACCCTTGGACCTTGATTCCCGAATGAAAGGCACACTTTACTTTCATCGGAAAAGAGGACCTTGGACCACTGGCCAATAGTCCAGTCCTTCTTATGGTGATTTCTTCACAGTATTCTAATTTTTTGAAATCCTGTTTTCGTGGGTTTTATGAGCTGGAAGCCCAATTTATGTACAAATAAACAACTAAATACTTGAAATTGTTTAAGTTGTGGGCCCTGAATCTATAATATATGGAAGTTTAACGTTTTGAATGGAATTATGGAAATAAATAAACTTTTCCATGATATTCTAATTTTTTGCAAAGGGTCTGTATGATCAGGACGATGAGCTGACAGAACTGACAAGTTGAACGTTGTCCAATTAGAACGGACCCACCGCGGTGACGTTTTTGGCGGAGCTGTTCATTTAATTGTCGACTCGGAAGAAAGCGAAAGTTTTGACAATAAACTCCATCAACACAACAGTATGTGGAGTTAAACTGGACGGGCCCAATAACCTCTGAATAGTTCTACTTGTTGTTAAATTGCAATGTGAGCGGCAGGATCATTTAAAAGGCAACCGCGATTACATTGTGCGTCTGCCCTATTTCTGATACCATGGCGGCAGAAATTTTGCAATGGCGGGCCGCCACTACAGAAACGACATAGAGGAAACACCCACCATCTCAGACTTTCATTAAAGGAACTGGCATTGAGTTTGTAACATAAATAAATACTTGAAGTTTGATGCCAATTCTGATGTGGTCTGTAAGAAGTGACAGCAACGCTTGTACTTCCTTAGGAAGTTAAATACTTTTAATGCCAATAGGAAAAGCATGTCTTTATTTTAGAAGTCCTTTAATTGAATCTCTTCTTACTTTTACCATTAAATTGCTTGGTGTGGTAACCTGAACATCAGGGACAAAAACCACCTAACCCATTTTGTGAAGGTGGCTGGTAAGGTAACGGACCCCCTTGATGGCTATCTTTGACCAGCAAGAAATCAGCAAGGCCCGCTCTATATTAGACCAGCCCCTTCACTTTGAGTTTGAAACCCTCTGCTCACGCCGTAGATTGAGAGTACCCCGGTTCAAGAGCAATTGGAGTGAGAACTCTTTCATTCCCTGTGCAATAACTTGACTTAATGTTCACATGTAATTAAGATTTTTTTAAAGATTGCTGCTGTAGTATTGTGTGAAATTGTGTTCTCTATATTGTACAGGAAACATTTCTTTACTCGAGGCTATAGATCAAGTTTCCCACCTGGGGTAATAAACCAACTGAAAAGACTAGAACTAACGTTGCGTTAGTCCTATCTGAAGTAAATCTTTCAAAACAAGTCACAAATACAGTAAATGATTCAGCCCTACATGTAATACATGCTGTTTTTGGTCTTTTATACACTAATATATGAAGAATATACAGTATTAACAGACTTAGGCTATACTTTATGAATATGTATATTCATAAAGTTCACTGAAGTCAGTGGCAAAACTAAGGCTCAGGTTAACAATATTCAGCATGATCCTTTATGGTTTAGCATTTACAACAGGTTTTAGTCAGTGTTAAGTAAATAAAAAGAAATCGGTTTTAGGCATAATAAAATACTGATGGCACAAGCTGAGAGTTGAACTGAAGCTGAAGATAAAGGCATTATGGTGATTCACATCTCCAACCACAACACCCTTGTTTTGCAATTCTCTTCCAGTGTCAAACAACAGTACTAATCCTTTTAATGCAGAGTGTCTCTGCATGGTGCACGTATCATCCTTACTCAACAACATTTTTGAAAGGACCAGACTGGTAGGAGGGCATTTAGACTAATGCATCGCCAAGACCAGTACTATTCTTATTCTGCTGTCCGTTTCCAAATTACTGCTGTCAGTTTCCGAATTACTGCTGTCAGTTTCCGAATTACTGCTGTCATGTATGTTGTAATGTCTGTAGGCCTGCAGTGACACCACTGAGCACGGGGGTGAGCCTGAATGGACGGAGACACAGGCGTAAACGCCACTGAACTGAACTGAGCTAGAAATGCTCTGAGTAAATCAGCCCTCCATTGTAATGAGCTGCTGTGTAGGCTGACTTAATTAAAAGTGATGTTAAATAATTTCTCTGTGGAGATGGTGCCATGAACTCGACTCAGCCTCACAGTGCGACCTGGTACTCTTCTCCACGCCTGATTTCCGTCATCATGTACACTTGAGAAGCTGTATTTATCAGAAAGGGAGTATTTATCTCGCCTAAGAAAACCACCCATAAAACATTACATTTGGATGTGTACGTGTAACCCCTCCTCTCTAGTAACCCCCTGCAGGTTGAGTTATTCAGGGTGATTGTCTGTCTGTCTGTATATCTGATAAGGCGGGGTGCAGAACAACAGAAAAATGAGGCTCTTCTTTTGAAACACTGCCTCAGCAGTGTCTGCTTTCTTGCCTTGATTGCTCTGTGTTCCTCGAAGGCTGTGTAATATGGAAGACAGTTCAATATGAAAGTAGAGGGAGGGAGTACTGTTGAATTCAGGGTTGAGTGGACTTGTAATGGCCACACACACACACACACACACACACACACACGCAGTTTCTCCTAGAGATTGATCCTGTCGCACAGAAATAGGCTTAGGATGAAGTCATATATTACAACATGATTCAGCCTCATTAGAACTACTTCACACTGCTTCGTGGACGATGCTGCAGACATATCTTCAATTTAAAAGCAACCAATGGGATTTGTTTAAGCATGATATGATAAACATGATGAGTCAAGTCTGTCTGTCTGTCATGCAAGAGGATCAGTAAATGTATGCAGGGATTTTTTTAGAAGCAACTAAGCCCTGTTGGGGGAAAAAATGGATTGTGTTTTTGTTTCAGCCATCAACTGAAAAATAACAAAATACCACATTTAGAGATGTTGTAATTTCCATGTCAAATATAAAATAAAAAAAAAGTATAAGTTGTCCCAAGAGAATCATTAAAAATCAACCAATATCTCTTAATACGTAGATGCTTAATTTAAACGTAATTGTAGTTGGAAGTGTGTAATTTAATATTATTTATCTTGTCATATCTTCCCCCCCCCCCCAGTCAACCAGTTCTCAAACAGCCCCCAGCCCCCCATCAGCCAGTATAACAGCAGAGTGCTGACAATGCAGCTGCCGTCATACTGCTTTTATAATGGCATACATCAAGCCTTAAACGCTTCGGAGAAACACTCAAACATCTGCGTGGGGGTAATTTTTGTTTGCCCTATAGATTCTGCCAAGACAGAGTGCAAAGTAATAGGTGTGCAGCAAAGTGAAGAGCACACACTGTTTCTAGCGGCAGCAGTGATTTTTTTTTTTTTTTTTTTTTTTTTTGGACTTTGGTAATCAGTGACTTGGTGGCATCTGCAGAGGCCTCCTGCTTCTGCTCTTGCCCCAGGCGATGCAACCGACTTGAAGTGCTCCAGTATGTAGAATGCTTTTCAAAGGGTCCTAATGTAAATACTTCATAGCATGCTGAGTGGCCCTATGAATATGTGATAAGGATACAGGCACCAATTTGAATTAAACGTTACACGAAGCAACCATTTGCATAAATGTGTGTACTTTATTTTGGACATAAAGTCACGCCCCTTTGACAGCATCGGAATAACGGCAAACTTCTGACTTCATCTTTGAATGCAAATTTACTTTTATGCCACCTGGTTTTATCTATTTTAAATTAGGTTTTAGTGGGGTGTGATAGTGTTTGTGAAATGTAATGTTTTGTATTAGTCAGCCGTAGCCATATTGGCCACTTGAACTGCACTGGTGTGCAGTGTGACAGCTGCACTGGCAGCCGTCACTGCACATCCTAACTGATGTTGTGCTGAACTCAGTGCCCATGACTGCAAAAATCTCTGGTTAATTGACCTGCAATAACTCAGGTCAGTGGCCCATCTTTGCCTCCCTGCATGGTCAAACAAGTCCAAATGTATTCTGAAAAGCTGGTGTTGTACCAATTTATAAATAGACATACACTAGGGCTGGGCAATATATCGATATTATTTCGATATATGAGGCTAGATATCGTCTTAAATTTTGGATATCGTAAAATATCCTGATATGAAGTGCCTTTTCCTGGTTTTAAAGGCTGCATTACAGTAGAGTGATGTCATTTTCTCAACACACCAGACTGTTCTAGCTCTTAGGCCCTGTTTACATGATGACGCTCGCGGGTGAAAATGAAAAAATATTTTATCGGATATGCCTTTCGTTTATACGCCGATGACATTTTTGGGGCTTAAAAATGCAAAAAAGTAAAACCACCCTCCAGAGTGGCTATCTTAAAAACGCTCCACTTTGTTCTGCGTGCATAAGGAATGAAAATAATTTATTGTATTTTATGGGTGTTGTACCATGAGTTATAATAGATTGGCGTTCATATTTTCTGAATAAAACCGGCAAATTTTCGATCGGTCGATCGATTGATTCAGCGTCCGCTGCCTCTCGCTCTCAAGAAGCGGCTGAAGGGCCGCGAGGCTCTGGGTATTGGTAGTGCTCCCGTGGGTGCTGTGCTGTGGCTTATCACGGTTGACTCTGCCGGTCATCATCAGACAAACATGCAACTCCACCTCCTCGTCTGTCCAGACAAGCTTTTGTTCTTCGCTTCGACATGTTTTGGTTTTGCGCTACTAAGGAGAGAAGTAGAAGGAAGGTTCTACACAGGCGCGCGGGCTTGGTGGTATGTGTGACTGTGCCACCTAGCTGCCTGGCTACATCGAATTTCACAGACTTTTGTGTCACCATATGCACGCAGAGCCCCCCCCCCCCCACGCGTTTAGAATAAAAAGTGAGAATGCAACGCCACTTTTGTGTTTTCTCTTCAGATCGTTTCCGTCTAAACATAGCCTTATATTATTTGCCTTTACCCACATAGTTATTATATCAACCTAACAGATGATTATTTATCAAAAATCTCATTGTGTGCATAGTTTGTAAAAGCGCCAATTGTCAACCCTACAATATCGCCACAATATTGATATCATATCGATTTTTGATGATTGATTTTCTCCATATCGCCCAGCTCTAACTTGCACACATCGTCAGGATTTTGGTTTTTCTTTTCATCACACAAAAAAAAAATAAAATAAAAATAAAAGCAAACAGTAATGCAGTACAACTCCAAAAGCTTATTAGTTTGTCCCACAATAAGCGTAGGTCTGAAAAATAAAATGGTTGAGTTCTGTTAGTTGACATGACAACCATGCCCTGCAGTAAGGACACATCTGTGTAGCTGGACCTGAGCTCCTTGTTTAAATGTCTCCTAGTGTTGAAGGTTTGTCCTTTCATCCCGCAGCCAAACCTTGTACGTCTGAAGAATCAGCTGAATCAAATTTCCCACAAGACTGTTCACTTAAAATGTAATCTGTACTTGTACTGTGTCGTTTGTGTTGGCAAGTAATACACTCATTTTAAAATGTACCAACACCCAACAGGAAGTGTTTGCTGCTCGGAGGACCGTGGTTGTGTTTGTGTGTTGCTGCAGCGCACAATGCACTTCATCACGGAGTATTTCATAAATGAGGTCCACTGTGGATAAGTACATCCTTTCCATGGACCCTTTCATTATCGTTTCTTCAAACTGCAGAGGACACATAAGAGCAAGCAGCCGTTAACGAAGGGGTTAAATCGTGAGCAGACTAGATGTAAAACGCACTACTGGCCAATTAGCTTCTCCACCCGGGTGTGATCCGAGGCTTTACACCACGCTGCCTCTGGCACTTCTCTCTCTCTCTCTCTCTCGTCCTGTTCAGAGTTTTGTGAAGTCCAGCGTCTTACCCCGTGTGACCTGGAACTGGCTCAGTCTTACTCTTTTGTAGCCTTCCAGTTGCAGACTGACAGTGACGCATTGGTTGCTGCTGGCAGAATTAGATAGATACATACAAAGAAATCTGTAACAACCCAACCTAGAGTCCGTGTCTCACTTATTGATCGGGTCATGCACCAGTAGATCTCCATTTGCCTCAACTAAAGTACATTTTGCTTTTCTTGAGGATGACCCTGAGGATTTATAGATGTAAACAAAACTACCTCAAACTTCAGAGCTTAGATTGTGTACATGGCAGGTACACAGAGGAATAGAGCTGGGCAATATATCGATATTATATCTATCGTGATATGAGACTAGATATCGTCTTAGATTTTGGATATCGTAATATGGCATAAGTGGTGTCTTTGCCTGGTTTTAAAGGCTGCATTACAGTAAAGTGATGTCATTTTCTGAACTTACTAGACTGTTGTAACTGTTCTATTATTTGCCTTTATTCACTCATTATATCCACATTACTGATTATTATTTATCAAAAATCTCATTGTGTAAATATTTTGTGAAGGCACCAATAGTCAACACTACAATATCGTTGCAGTATTTACATCAAGGTATTGGCTCAAAATGATCGTAATATTTGATTTTCTCCATATTGCCCAGCCCTACAGAGGAAAGATGCAAAGGAAACTGTCAAATATCATCTCCCAGTAAATCTTTCATGAAACCGTAACATGCGTATTTACAGTGCTTATTCATATTTATCCATCGTATGCTGAGCTCTCACAAAAAGACAATTGTAGGCAGGAAATGTGGCGTTGTACAATTCTTTTATTGCAGCTTTGCTGCCAAAGCCCAGTAGTGTTTAAACTGGATCGTAGCAAAGCACGGAGTGATGGATGTTTGGAGCGGCTTTTTTTTCACTGTGTGGTTATCACATAGCCCTAGCGTGAAAAAATCCTCAGGGGCACAAATTGTCACATACCATTAGTGAAATGTAATGTTAGAGAGGATATTCATCCTAAAATGAAAAGGATAAATCACAGAGGATGTAGCTTGGGAGACGGAGGTCTGGCTTCATATACAGCACATGTATTATGAGACTGTAATTCTCATCCTAAAGTGTAGAATAGAAAAGCAGAGGAAAAAGGTAAGAGAGAACTTTGACCTAGAGAAGTGCCGAATGAGTCATCTTCTAATGTTACCTGCCACTGTGTACAATCGACTTGTCCTCTTTTAAATGAATTACACGCTGAACCATAGAAAATCACAAAACTGAAAGTGCATCTTTCAACCATTTGTGTTGCTGTTGCATCACGTGGTTCTTTAATCTCTGCTAAATATATCGATGCTGTGAACAGATCACTGCATTCTCACTTAAAAGCACAAACCTCTGCATCTTATCTGGAGGCTGTACTCACTTTTTCACAGATTTAAGGACTCTGGACTCCTCATCTGCATTTATATAACCAACCGTAAAAGCTGGTTTCTTGTCCTTTTGCTTCCCTCTTCCTTGGACAGTCTTGAAGAACAGGAATAGAATTGAGATGCTGGCATAGGCTACTCAGTCGACGGAGGCAGCAGCTGCATAAACAATGCTTTATTTCACATCCTCCTAATGTTTATTCACTGGCTCCCATTCGTACACTGATAGTGCTGAGTCACACCCTCATGTGCACGCTCTCTAATTATTCTGTACCATAGCAACTGTAACTTAGCAATTGCTAAACCTCCTCTATTTGAGAAGTTTAGAAAAATGTCATTATTTTTCTCTATTTATCCTTTCAAACTCAAGACAGTATGAAGTAAAATCAGCAGTGGCTACATCATTATGACTTGCTATCTAGCCGTCTCTCCATGAACCCTAACCCACAAAGTCCCATTTGTGACATGCTGATTTAAGGTCTTTAGAGATGAAGTTGAGTCATTAAAATTGACTAGTCTGACTTGTAAATGACTTGTAGTTTCATGTAAAATATAGAAAGTACATTGTTTCATTAAGGTGTAGGCTATTAAAATGTAGGAAGAGACTTATATCTGATGTCCTTCCTGCACAACCATGCAGCACAGTCTGGAGGAGAGCCACTATGGATTCTGGGCTCTCTGACAACTAGTCTCTCTCTCTCTCTCTCTCTCTCTCTCTCTCTCTCTCTCTCTCTCTCTCTCTCTCTCTCTCTCTCTCTCTCTCTCTCTCTCTCTCTCTCTCTCTCTCTCTTGCTCAGCTCATGTGTCTTATACCACATTGACCATTATGGTAATAGGTGAATACCAAAAATGTCTTTAACTCTCTTACATTAAACTGCTACACAACTGAGTTTCTCTTTGACCGCCTTATGCCATATGCCCAACCGTGCTGCCATGTTTGAATGTCGTTAAAGTAAAAAGAAAACCGCATTGGAATCTCTGACTCAGGCAATATTATAACTATAAAAAAGTGGAATTTGTTTGAATATTGATGTTTACACAACTGCTATATAATTGCAGCCCAATCAGAGACCATACAGATGTGGCTTTGTGTGCTTCCTATTTTATTGCACCTACTTACTAAAGCATAATAAGCACCAGAAAAGCACTCTCCGTAGCAGTGAAGTATTGGGCTCACACAGATAACCAGCCCAGCTGCCATAGAGCTCAACCCAGCCCCTCCTCTGAGAGACCTTGGCTTCCGGAAGTAAATTTCCCTTTCATTTCTCCCATTGACGTCTTGAAAACTCCGTATTTAAAGAGTTTTAGACCATGCCTTGGGCTAACCAGCTACGACGTGACTCATAAGCATACAACATATCATTTTGAGTGGAAAAAAACAAACCGAAAATCCCTAAAAAGTCAAAGATACAAGACTGTGTACATATTTTTATTATTGAGCGAAGGAACTACTCATCCCATAAACCACCGCGCACCCCTGAATAAAGGAAGCTACAGTATGTTAGTTTAGCTAACAGCTAATTCGGCTAACTGCTAGCTGAGACAGCATGTAATACCATTTTAAAAGACCCTCAAAATAAAACCTAAAAATAACCGTTAAAATATATAACAGCTGTTACGTCAGCTGTAGCCTGCTTTACCCAGTGTTTAGTTTGAGTTAATGTTGTTTTAGACTGAATCAAGCTGTCAGCTAGCGGTTAGCCAAATTAGCTGTTAGCTGAACTAACGTTAGCTTCCCAGTGGAGGCTAATGTCAGAAGCGCGGAACAGATTGTGATTCGTGCAGTGTCGTTCGTGAACTCACCAGCTCATTCGTGAACTCACCAGCATGAGTTCCACCAATCGGAGGCATCACTGTGGGATTGTTCAGGATTGTGGGTAATGAGTACTCACCCAAGACATCGCAAATAAAAGACATTTATCTCAAAACAAGGTTGGTGCCCCATGAACTTTTGGCATCTATGAACATATGCAATCGCTTAGTCACGTCGTAGCTGGTTTTAAGTCTGCCATCGACGGTTACGATTTTATGGCTTATTCTTCAATTGTCAATGGAGAAATTGCATTGTATTTTTACTTCCGGAACCCGCTGTGGCGGGACTGTTGAGCTCTATAGCTGGTGTTATTGATGGGCTGTCGCTTCCACTGCACAAGCCAATCATTTCTAACCTGGACAATTTAATTACTCTCACGATGCAGACGTTTTTAAACAATTGCTGTTTTTACTATAACCCGTGGTCATCCTTTTACAGTATTCAATCCAAGAAGTGTCCTGTGACTTGAGAAAAATGCTAGGCAGGTGTAGGTCTACAGACCTTCTGTAGATCAGCTAACCTGTGCTGACCTGTACTCATTAACAGTTGTTTAGAACAAATTGTAACAGAAAAGGTTAAAGGTGCAATATTACCTACAGCTAGTGTATAAAATAGTTGCTGCAGTTCAAGTACAAATTGTGTCTACACAATGGGCAAACATTAATGCTTTGCTTGTTATGTAGCGCCTAGAATAGAAAACAATTGTCACTCATGAGAGAGTGGATGTTTCCCGTATCACAAGCAAAACAGGACACTGAGGTAGAGGTGTGAATCTTCACTGATCTTTCGATTACGATTATCATGTCTTCGATTCGATATCATGGTGCGTCAAATACATTTTTCTATTAAAGCCATGTAGGATATTTAATTCATAGCTTTTCAAGCTTCAAAAACAATTCTGCAGTGCTCTAATAATACTAAATAAATTGGAACATAAAACTACAGCACTGAGCACATGGCACTTCCTGAATGTGCAAAACATAACCGAATATGTAAACAGAAATTTTGTTAAGCATACATTAAATTGTAAACAGAAATAATCGATCATCAGCCTGCCGATTATCGATGCAGCATCGTCCATGTCCACGATTCAATGCATTGATTATTTGATTCATTTCAACACCTCTACACCGAGGGCTCCTTTATTAGACTTGACCTCTGGTGACAGAGCCCGATGTTAGAGATGTATGTGGTAGAGGGTTAACTGAAGAATTCAAATTCACGTAGCTAGAGTTTTAGTTTAAATTAGTGATTTAAAATGGACAGCTATCTGAGCTTCAGTTTACCTTCTCTGTGGTTCATATCTAGGGATGCAAATTTTAAGCAGTTTCTTTTATTAATAGTTGACTGCCTTAACAATCAATTAATAAGTTATGAAATACATTGGACATTTTTCATAAAAAAAATTGTTTTAACCACTGACATGACATTGTTTGACGCTGATTAGGCCGTTACATTAGGAGTTAACAGAACAAGTAACCAGTAAACCCAAAGTTACTAGAATGATAAACTAAAATAATGACTTCATCTACCGCCCTAATCAACCTGATGGACTGATGTGTTGTACTTTTTTTATGTTCAGCTTTCCCAGGTTTAAAACTGAATGTCAAGGTCTTTGTCATGGCATTAAAGCTACAGTGCGTAGTTTCTGTCGCCCCCCCATGAGGACTTCGAAGTAATAACAACAACCCTGTCGGCACATTCACAGCCTTCGGTGATCGCGCATCAACCCCACCCCTCCTCCACATAGTGGCTAGTAGCGTTTATCCCGTCAAATCAAGAAGGACACTTGGGATTAAAAAAACATGGACTCTTCAGAAAAGGTAATTTGTGTAATTGTTAGGTCCTTTTCTTCTTCAAAGCTGAACGCTGCTGTTGTTCTTTCTCAGCAGTGAAGTAAAACGCATCACTCGAGCTGCTGCGCGCAAATGTTGCCGGACTACACCATTTTGTAAACCTAGCCATACTGAGAAATAGAGTGAGTTGTGGAGCTAATAGGCTTAATCAAATTTGTATCAACCCATCTGGCAATGGCTTGAATGAAATGCGCACTTTAGCTTTAAGTAGTTTGCGGTTATTTTTGTGCAGGCAGTTTGGCTTAAACTACAATCTTGACTGGTAATTAAATGCACCATAGGAGACCAATTTTCAGGCAAACCTAGTGCAGTTAATTGGTGTATGCCAAATAATAGCATTGCTGACACCTGCTCAAACACCAATGAAAAGCAATAAACTCTCCAGAATTCAAGAACACAGCCACTAAAGTGCTCAGTGTGAACATACCCTTGCGCCTTATGGCTTTGAGTATCACCTTGTCTGTCTCAAGAGCTTCCTTTTGTTGACAATTCCCTGAAAATGTCCTCTTTTCCTTCACTGACTGTCTTATCTCGTTTGTCACTGCCCAGTCTCCGAGCTTGACTGTGCATTCTACACACACACACACACACACACACACACACACACACACTCTCACACACACTTTTTTTCCTCTCCTGCCCTCGCCCGAGGGTTTGGTTTGATTCATACCCTTTGTCAGAGTTTGAGTGGGTCTCAAAGAAATAATAGTGTGACTTCTCTGGGAGTGTGGCGCCTTCCTTAATTGGTATCTTTTCTAGCATGTACATCACATTCGCCCTTGTTCACTTGAAATCACTCATCAAAGAATCTAAAAACTCCTCTCCTTCAGTGTAAACTCGAAGTTCATACCACTGAGGTCCTGATACGAGCTACACATCAAAAAAGGTAAGGAAAGGGGAAGGTGAAAACAACAAATTAGAGCCAGCCAGCATTACATCTACAGTACACATTTAGTGTGCGCAGCAATAATTTCATAATTACTTTAAGATTCTCTCTAAAACATACACCATTCATCACAATCGGGGTCTTGTAGGGATGGAACGCTTCAAGTAAAAAGTCCAAACCGTTCGATCACGCTTCGCAGCATGCATGTATTGTTCTGTTCATTTTAGCCTCACAGATTTCAGTCAAAAATGCTTGTGCCCAAAAAATGTTATTTGGCTTTGCGCTGTAGTTAAACCACAGATGACACGGATGAGGTGCAGGTGTCAGTCACGTACGCTACCGCTCTGCAAACGTTGACTCATGTTATCTGACCAAAGTGGTGGATAATTTGGTGACTGTGTGCAAGCACTGGGCAACACGTGTGGCTTATGCTAGCGGCAATACTTCCAATATGATGCCGCATTTACGGAGACATCTGTACATCTGTGTGTCCGTTGAAAGTGCAAGGAGTAGAGTCGGCCAGGAAAGAGCATCTCCTTCTCATTGCAGATTTAAACAGCAATTCAGACAGGGCAGTCCACTCCATAACTAAAGCATTGGGCGGGTTTATAGCAAAAAAGACGCGGCAGATACAAGATTTCAGCATATAATTATATTATCCTATAATATCCGCCGACATTTCAGTAACGCAGTAAATCCCAAACTGTATTTTTCTTTTTAGAGGAACATGAACATATACGCGGAAAAAATGTATTTGAGTTCTGAGTTTAAAGTCTGAATTCTGAGAATAAAGTCCGAATTCTAAGAAAAAGTAGAAAAGTTTTTAAGTAAAAACAAAAGTCAGAATTCTGACTTTAATCTCAGAATTCTGACTTTATTCTCAGAACTCAAATACATTTTTTTTTCACGTGTGGCCCTAATCTTCTTCTGTAAAAATAGAATGAACAGAGCAGTAATGTTTTGAAAACATGCATTTTGTGTTTGCACTTATTAGAAAACCTATTGTAGTTTGTTTTAAATATTTTAATAGAAGAGAAATCCACATTTAAAAGAGATTTGACACATTAAGAGGCAGGTTCAGAGCCTCCGAGGTATCGGTTGTTGTTGTTATTCTAATGTGACTTGTCACCATCCATCCATCTTTGTCCGCTTATCTGGTATCGGGTCGCGGGGGGAGCAGCTCCAGCAGGGGACCCCAAACTTCCCTTTCCCGAGCAACGTTAACCAGCTCCGACTGGGGGATCCCGAGGCGTTCCCAGGCCAGGTTGGAGATATAATCCCTCCACCTAGTCCTGGGTCTTCCCCGAGGCCTCCTCCCAGCTGGACGAGCCTGGAACACCTCCCTAGGGAGGCGCCCAGGCGGCATCCTTACCAGATGCCCGAACCACCTCAACTGGCTCCTTTCGACACGAAGGAGCAGCGGCTCTACTCCGAGCTCCTCACGGATGACTGAGCTCCTCACCCTATCTCTAAGGGAGACGCCTCAGCTCTCTTTTCGTCACAACGGTGCGATAAATTGAATGTAATACCGCACCCGCTGCACCGATTCTCCGACCAATCTCCCGCTCCATTGTCCCCTCACTCGCGAACAACACCCCAAAGTACTTGAACTCCTTCACTTGGGGTAAGGACTCATTCCCTACCTGGAGTAGGCACTCCATCGGTTTCCTGCTGAGAACCATGGCCTCAGATTTAGAGGTGCTGATCCTCATCCCAACTGCTTCACACTCGGCTGCGAACCGATCCAGTGAGTGCTGAAGGTCACAGGCCGATGATGCCATCAGGACCACATCATCTGCAAAGAGCAGCGATGAGATTACGCCTCGTTATCCTGTCCATAAATGCTACAAACAGGATTGGTGACAAAGCGCAGCCCTGGCGGAGGCCAATCCTCACCTGAAACGAGTCCGACTTACTGCCGAGAACCCGGACACAGCTCTGACTTTGGTCGTACAGAGATTGGATGGCCCTGAGAAGAGACCCCCTCACCCCATACTCCCGCAGCACCTCCCACAGTATCTCCCGGGGGACCCGGTCATCCGCCTTTTCCAGATCCACAAAACACAGGATCCTTGCGAGAGTGAAGATCCGGTCCGTTGTTCCACGACCAGGACGGAATCCGCATTGTTCCTCCTCAACCCGAGGCTTGACCATCGGCCGAACCCTCCTCCCCAGCACCTTGGAGCAGACCCCACCAGGGAGGCTGAGAAGTGCGACTTGTCACATGCCCTTTTAATATTGAAGAAACAAGATTTTCCTGTACTACTTAAGGCAAATGTTATATGGTACAGGGTGCTGTGTTTATGTCAAGCAATGCCTCAGCCCCTGAAAACCACCATTTCTTTCTTAAAGAACACCACACACCACTCATACTCTATATTTTGTTAGCCGTTGCTGTTTGACTAGATTCTTGAATGAATGATCCCTCTGAAAGCTGTTTTGTTTTTCACTAACCCACACATCAGACATGGCCAATTAGAGTAAGTCATACAACAAATTATGTCATATGATCACACTAAGCTGTGAAATGACATTTAAACACAGGAGATGTTTGTAGGAAGACCAGTAATCTCAGAAAATAATTGAGTAGATAATTATAATGAAATAAATGTCTTCCCCAGCTGCTGCAAACACTCTGTTGAAAGATGGGGAGCATATGTCTCATAAACGATGGTTGAATTTAAGCCGTGAGGTTTTCCCTGTCACCAGTAGAAATGAATGGTCATGTTTTTATTCACTCAGGTGTGAAATTGCTGCTGTATTTGGCAGATTGGTGCGGATTAATGTACTCTGAGGTCCTACTTCCTATCCCTTTGCACCGCCCTGGCTAGCATGAGCAGTCCCGTATCACACATGGTGTAGCGGTTTCACAGCGGCCACATTGGTGATAACAAAAGATTTGTGAGGCCGCTTGTGTGCAGGAATGTCTTCAAATGCGGAAACATGGCCGCAAACTGCTCTGATGGATCTGCCCAAATGGCCGTTACTCCTCAGTGGTCACACTGGCTCATTTACTGGTTCAACCAAATGAGGACAAGACTGGAGTTTCCCCCCCCCCCACTGTAAAAATGATAGAAGTGGCCATCTAATTGCTGGTTGTTTTAGGGGAAAAGGGGGCAGGGAGCCATTAAAATAGCTCTGCACCTGCCCATTCTGCTGTGCAGTCAAACGGCCAGGTTGCAGTCGTTGGGCAGCCAGTCTCATCTGTGCATTGATCGCTCTGTTTTGGATCCTCTTTCATCTATAAATAATGTAGTCATCTGCAGAGTGGACTCCCTCTGAACCCCCCTGTTGCCAGCACCGGGGAGGCAATCTGCCCTACCAGGCATGTCACGCCTGTCTGATAATGATAATTGTTTTATGGAGGCCACTCTTACTTTCTCTTTTCTCTCTCGGTGTTTAGCTCGCTCTCTCTCTCAATGTGACAGTTGATTGAGCACATTTCAGGTAGACCAACTGTAAAGGGCCCTTTTTCCCCAGTCCTCCTGCATCTGAAATCCCCTCACATCTACCCTATGACGGCCATTCATAATATCACTAACGCTGCATCAAAGGGCTGAAGCATGCTGATGGCAAACTCCACTAGAGGGGTAAATAGAAACAAGCGTTGACTCTCGCCTTGTACTTGTCTGCAAGTATTGCCCAAGTAGCACTTTCTCTCTCTCTCTCTCTCCCTCCCTCATTATCAATGCTTGGTTGCGTGTCTTACCCAGTGTACTGTAAATGCTTTCAATAGCAACCTGGGAGGGCTGAGAGTGTTGTGATTTCCATTCGGTTGCACATGTTCTGCTAGTCTCCAGAGAGAGTCGGAGGATTTCCGGGGCTCCCCTGAGGTTGCACGCCAAGCCCCAGGCAGTGTGAACCGATTAAGTCCAAGATGGAAATTCACATTTCTTCACTTGTTTTAACTAGATATAATCCATACTGTTGTTTGTGTGCCATGGGGCAGGATGGGCACGTGCTTTGTCAATTTACAGCACATTGTAAATAACTGTAAATTGAAATGCTGTCATTCATGATGTGTGTTCACATGCAATGTGTTGTGATGTTTTCTTGAGAAATGAGATGTTATATAATGGTGAAGTGCAGTTTGTTTTTACACTGGCACTTCTTCACATTAAAGTATGCAAATGATGCAGAGCTGCAATGGCTGCTCAGTGACGTCATTGTTAGCTGTGGTGAGCTAGGGCTGAAACGATTCCTCGAGTAACTCAAATAATTAGATTACTAAAAATCCTCGATGCTAAATGATTTGCCTCGAAGCTTCATTTAATTAATGTTACCAACGTTGTATCGCTCACGGTGTTTCCGCACGGAGGATTATTACGGTCGCTCACCGGGCTGACGCTGCTTGCGACACATGCCATGAAGACTGACTACAAAATGAAGAAAGAGCGTAAGGGGCTAAGAGTAGAGACAAAACGAGAAAACGACAGTGTCCAAAGTTTGGAATTGATTCAAGTGTAATTAAAACGAAAACAGTGCGTCTACTGCAAAATCAAACTATCTTACCACAATAATAGCATGACATCAATGCTTCAGCATCTCGACAGAAAACCTGATCCTCCATTCCACGAAGTGGAACCGACAAAAGTAAATCCTAGTCGCATGGACGATGAAACTACACCAAACGCAACAACTACCAAAAACAAAGACACGAAAATACGTAGTGGTGACCACAATTTGATCTAAAGAGCCGGAAAAACGGCCGATTGTTGCTCACCATTTTCTTTCACTCGCTCTGTTTTCACGGAGAAACAGCTGATCAACAATCTACTAGCATAAGTGTAACAGAGCTTTGTAGCATTGTAATCAAATATATAAATGAAAATAGGCTGAGTATAACTAATATTTACATATAGGCCTATAAACCGATCAGTCTCAGGTTGAAGTAGTTCTGAAAGTTAAGTTGCACAACTTAAGGTAATGTTTATGTATGTTTTAATGTATGCCTTAGTTTGAGGTTATTGCATTTTAGAAAATGTTTTCTTTAAAAACAATGTCATGTGGCACTTAAATGGACTTAATATGTTTAGTTTTTTGAGATGATATTGTAAGCAATGTAGGCAATAAAAATGTAGCTTTTCCCGAAAATTAAACCAAACTATTGTATATTATTTCTCTGCTCTATGGAATAATTGGTAGACTACTCAATTTCTAAAATAATGGCTAGCTGCAGCCCTATGGGGAGCCTTTCCAAAGCACCTGGCAAATGTGGAATACCGGTTCGTTTTACTTCTTCAAAGGCGCAACACTTGTATTCCAGTTTAATCTGGTTCTTAGACTATTCACAAGCCAAAGAACTGTATGAATATCACATGAAAAAGCAGGATTTATCCTTTAATCTTTCCCTTTTTTGCAGAGCCACTTGACATGGGCCATGTCCCATAATGTGGCTTTGTTGTGAAGATCAGGTGGAGGGTTCTTTCTAATGAAATATAATAATTTTAAGTAAGACATTAAAAAAAGTAGAATAATAAATAGCTGGGAGTCACATGGTTGTATCAGCAAGTATGATTGATTGATTCTGTTATTATTTAACTCACTGCCAGCTTACATGTTATTGCCAGAAAAATGAATTAGAATATTTTCCCACAAAAAAACGTGATGGGGCTGAATTCCCAGTGTGACACACAGTATGACCAGACTAGATCATCTGTAATCTCCGGACTTTTCTCCTGCCAGTACCACAGTTTATTTGCTCCATCTCTGTGAGGATACTGCTGCATACTACAAACTGATAAATTATTCTGTTGAGGTTTTGAAGACACGCTTGGCTAAATGGCTGCCAATAAACAAAACTCTGTCGAACCAAATCACCCTGGCAGTCATCTTGCTGCTGTCACAGTTCTCGAAGACAGGTACGTACAAATCAGTATAGCATTTGCTTCCTGCACAGCAAAATAGGAAAAACTATCAATAAGAAACAACTGTAAATGCTAGAGGTACCTTCTAACAACGAAATATGTGGATGAAATGTGGTGCCTGCTGTTGAAACATTTCAGACTTACAAGTGGCTTCATGTTTTTTTTTTGTTTTGTTTTTTCTTTTCATTGAAATACATGAGACATGAAGACTAAAGGCATGAGATGTAAGAAATAATAGATCCTATTTTGACATGCCTATGTGGGCTGGCGGAAGATCACATCTTTCAAGGTGGTTTTGATTGAAAGGTTTTCTACTTTGAGGTTTGTAGCATTAAACTTTACAGACACCACTAATGGTTGTCGACACACAGCACCTAATAGGCTCATTTTGTTTCTAAAATGGTTAAATCAAAGGGTCAGTTCACCCTTAGTGGTACCTAGCCTTGTAGTTTCGGTTTTATTTGCTGAGATTTTGAAATGTTTGCCTCTGAAGGTTCTATTTGATTCCAAATACTTTTTTTGAAGGAAGAAGGAGAAGAAGGCTTACTTTATTAATTCCTTAGAGCGGAAATAAAAAAAGTCACTCTTATTTTTTGCACACACAGGCCCGAAATACACACATGCTTTGAATGCATGGACCTATGCATCAGTGTACAGTAGGGAGAGGTGTCCGAGCGAGGGTGGCTGCCTGAATATATAGCACCACGAGCAGGTGGGGGTTCGGTTTCTTGCTCAAGTGCACCTCTGTAGTACCCAGGAGGCAAACTTGCACCTCTCCAACTAGTCCACACTCTGTACTTGGTCCGAGCTGGACTTGAACCGACGACCCTGCAGTTCCCAAGCCAAGTCCCCATGGACAACTGCCGTGCCAAAAGCAGCTACGTATGTGAGGAACCAAACCATTCATTCACACGCATTAAAAACAAAAAAATATGTTGAAATGCATAATGGTCCAATGTCCATCACCACAAAGGCACATTATGTCAAAAGGTGTTCACATACAGGCAATCTGAAGCACATGATTGCATCGGCTTAAAGAAGTCTAAAGAGCATTTGTAGGATTGAATGATATCCTCCTCACCCGCCTTGAGTCCTCTCTCAGTATCACTGGCACTGCCCTCTCCCGTTTCTAATCATAGCTCTCCCACCGCCACTAGTTCATTAGTATCAATAAATCCAACTCTAACCGAGCCCCATTCTCTCAAGGTGTCTCCTAAAATGTCCCCCAAGGTTCGGTGCTCGGTCTCTCTACATGCTTCCCCTTGGTCATACCATAGCCTCCATTTCCACTGTTACGGCAACAACAAACGGATTATGATAATTCATTACTGCCGCCACTCACTCTATTCTCACAAACTGCCTAATAGATCTAAAATCCTGGATGAAAGCAAACTTCCTCAAACCCAACAGTGACACATCTGAAATCCTTATCATAGGCCCACCAAATTTCTCTACAAATCCTGCTATGATTTCTCCCTTTGCATCGATGGATTCACTCTTCCTGCCTCCACACACATCCCTAACCTTGGGGCCATCTTCTTTGATCAAACCCTTTCCTTCGGGCGCTACGTTAACTACATTACCAAAACAGCTTTTTTTTTCCATCTTAAAAACATCGCCCGTCTTTGCCCCTCCTTCTCAGTCGCTGAAAGGCTCATCCGCACCTTCATAACCTCACCACTTGACCACTGCAACAGTATTCTGTACTGCACATCCACCGAAATACTCAACACACAACAATACATCCAAAACTCACGTGCTTGTCTGCTCACCCACTCCGGCACCAGAGATCACATCACCCCAGTCCTTACAAACCAATACTGGCTCCCCATTTAATAAAGAATCCAATTCAAAAGTCTCATCCCCTACAAAGCCCTCCACAACCTAGCCCCCTGTTACCTCACTGACCTCCTGCACCGACGCACTCCTGCAACCTCCGATCCGCCCTATCACCAAGCGCCAGACCTGGGGGAACAGGGCCTCCATTGCTGCCCCCTCCCTCTGGAACACCTCAGACATTCTCCCTCACTCCCCTCCTTTCAAAACCCACCTTTTTAAATCCACTATCAATTAGATCCATTAGTCACTCCCCCCCCCCCGATACAGGTTTTGTTTCTACCTTTTTTTTAAGGCACTATACAAATAAAATGTATTATGTTAAATGCCTTTTGTGAGAACACATTAATGTTCAGTAATAAGTCAAAAATACTATCCCTAAATACAATAGGTGCCAAACGTCTATATTCTCCAATCTACTCTAAAGGAGTTTCCTAGTTTGTGAGTATTTGTAGGTCTGTAGGATTTCAACACTGGCATCATTAGTATCTGTTTGTGTTTGAGTGAAATGACAATTTCTTTAGATTTGGATACATTTAAGTCCACAAATTCTTGCATTATTAGTCCATGTGTTTAATCTGATTGACTGAGAAAAGACACAACGCTGTTGTCAGCAGATGGTATAATATGGTGATTTTTATATTTACTATGACCGACATCTGTATATGAAATCAAATAAAACCTAAAAGTGTCAGGAAGCAACACTGCATTGAGCAAGTGAAAGTGTAAACTACTGTCTGAGTTCTGTTGGTGAGAAAAATTTGAATCCATCTGATGAGTTCATGATCTAAATGGAAATAAGAAATGAACTTTTTTTTCAGGCTCACAGAGGCTGCTTTCAACATCTAAGTTTGTCACTTTGGCAACCCCTTTCTCTTAAAATTACCTCAAGCCTATTAAACGGCACAGTTACTAGCAACAAAATAAAATAAACGTTTTATTGTTTTAAAGATGTCAAAATGTTTATAGCCAGAAACGCCCAGAAAAGTCGTTCAGTCAAATATGTTTATTATTACACTCATTATGACGACTATCATTATGATGAGGAGCTGTGGTGTTGGCAGCAGCAGTGGTTGTGCTTCCAGCCACATCATACAAATTGCAGGAAAATGCAGCTTTGCTCTGCTCCAAACGGACCAAGTCGACAAACAGACACTCTCAACCAGCATATAATACACAAGATTAAAATACTGGAATTTTGCTAGTGCAACAAAAATATCAAAGAGAAACAAGGGCGAGAGTGGGAAGGATGTAATAGCCGCTGGATAAATTGCGCTTAATAGTGTAAAAACCTTTAAAATTAATTGAGCAGCCAAATGTTACTTCATCCTTCTCATGCATGCTTGCAGCTATGGAGAATCCTACTGCAAAAGGAAATGACTTCGTCCTCTGTCTCAGAGCCGAGCGCGTGTGTGGACATCATATTCCTCACATTATTCTTTTTTATTATGGGCCATGATATTAATGTTGCCAAATGCACTCGCACATGTATGTGAATGAACAGAGGTGGTAGGTTATGGTAGACCATAAATGGCATGCTGAAGTATTTTACTGTGAACATGTTTATCGCCAACAATCGGTAATAGCACAGCAATGAGCAGCTATTAACTGGATGTGGATTTGCATAAAGATCAGAAAATGTACATGATCAGACTATACTTCAATTCTTCAGCAAAGGCAGGAGGTTCTGGCCCTTTTACACCATGAGCTGTTTAAGCAATGCAGAGACATGCATGTCAAAAACCTTAAGTGGCAGTCCGTCTTTCAATTAAAAAAATAACCATTGCAAAAGGAAATTTGACCTTAACGTACATTGAAAGCCAATGAGAAGACAGCTTGGGGGTCAGCTTCCAGGATAAGTTTGAAGTCACAAAAAGCTTCTGTTCAATGTTTTCAATTATATCTCAATATATCATATAATATATCTATATTGGTGTGGGCCAATATGGAACTAAGGCCACCGTATCTGTGTGGTCAGAAATTGTTAGCTGACCCAGTATTCAGCCAGGGCTTCATGCTTCACAGAGCCTCGCTGTAATCTACTCCATTGTAGCACCCAAGAAATTAGGGATGGGAGGGAGCAACAGTATAGCAGCATTGATACATTTCATCTTAGCTCAGTGGGCTGTCTTTCTCATGCAATCAAAAAGCTGGGGCCCAGCAGCCAGAGTGTCCTGTAAAAAAGAGCTATGAATTCTTGCTAAGCCAATGGGGTTTTGTAAGCTATTTCCTGTGAAGCAACAATTATTCCACTGTAATGAATTCATGCTCTACTGTGGTGTGGCATACCACATGACCATTTTCCAGAGTCTAAACATCTTATGCCGATGGCAAACATTTCAATCTCTCTAAAAATGATTGTACGCACTGCTGTCAGAATGACTTTGCTGCAGTCAAACCCCACCTTTTTATAATGTCGTTAAAAATCTTACAGTCACAGAGTCATAAAGATGATGTGTATTTGTCAATGACAAGACAGAAATTGCTGTGCAGTGACTAGGACCACAGCGAATCTACATGTCCTGTCCCTGGAGGCTCCCGGATTCAGCCTCTTCCATCTTTACTCAACGAGTGTGTATCGTAGATCCAGCCTAAGATAAATCGTATGGTTTGAATTGAGCAATGATCTGATTTTTGAGGTGCTGAGGGACAAGAGAGGAGGGCAAAACACTGATCCTACAAAATGCAATTTTATGACTCCTCCTGTCACATCTACTTGCTTTGTCAATTTAGTTACACTGCTGCCTTGGGGCCACAGCATGGAGACGTGGTGTGTAGATGTACAGTAGCAGCCCCGGTTGCCTCTACTGCTGAAGCATGCAAGAGGGAACTTTGCATGTCTTACTGACAATATACTGTTAGTTCAGGCAGGGGGGACTATTCAGTACTAGTACTATTAAAGAGAACAGTTTCCGACAGGAATGGCTGAGGGAGTTTACATGGCTTAGATTTAGTAAAAACACCAACACTGTGAACTGTACTGTATCAACTGCACCAGATGTGGTCCACATGTGTGGAGAACCAAGTTTGCCGCTGCAAATGGCACTGCACAGTTTAACTAACTACGAGGGTTGGTCGTCAGAGCCTTCCAGCGTCCCACAGGGGGGATGTGCTCTAGCCAACTACACATAAGAGGTTAAACCTCGAGGTAAGGCACAGAGCACAGGGACAAAGTGTCATCATTGCTTCTGGCTCTGGTTTCTTTGAAAGGTCAGCGGCAACAAGGTCAAAGTTGAAATCATTTGTGGCCGGGTTGGCTCAGTGGGTAGAGCAGGCGCACATATACTGAGAGGTTAATGCCTCGACGCAGAGGTCCAGGGTTCGAGTCCGACCTGTGACGATTTCCTGCATGTCTTCCCCCTCTCTCTCTCCCCTTTCTCACCTAGCTGTTCTGTCAAAATGAATGGCTGGCGGAAAAGCCTAAAAAAAAAAATCTTTGAAAGTTAATCATTTGATCTTCAAGTGCAGCGCTCTGTGGCAATTCTGAGCGGTGTGCGACGCCATGGGTCTCCACCGCTCTCCCCGTAGGAAAACGCAGTCAGTGTAGAGCGTTTTTTATCACAGATCATGTGTAGGCGGCATGCAGGTGATTAAGGCGAGGCCCAAGTTGTTTACTTGTTCTGATGCTGTAATGACTGTAACGTGACCACTGACCACTTATCTCATGTTTACATGTAATTAGGGTTCAAACTAGAGCCCTGCGTAGGGCATTTTTCTTAATCCCGTTTCTGCATGCTCCCGGTGGATTTCTGACCATTATCGCGTTCCCGCAGCTTGTGTTGGGTCTCGCCCGCACGGCAAACATTAGATTGATTGTCAATAGATTGACCATTGATTTTGTGTCTTCTCCCCTCCCGCATGGAAACTAGTTATTTTACTGTGTAGTAATAAATATATATACCTGTCGATTAGAAGTAGCGAAATTACGTTCTAATGCGTAATTACATTCATACAAGTGCAATAATTGGTTATTGTAGTGCATTAAGGGCAAAGTGACATTGTATTCATTTATTTATTTCACTTATTTTAGATTGTGTTGTTGGCTGTGGTTTGTTTTGCTCAGGTTGTTTTTATTTTATTTTGTTTCCCTGTCTTTTAACGCACTCTAGCATATTTCATGTTAAAGTCCCTGTTGATTGGATCCCTCAGGTTGCCATAGGAGAAAGGGGCGTTTTGTTGTCTGTGGGTCCTGTACGCCTGCAAAGGGTCTTTGACTGAAACATTGTAACCCACTGTGCAAAAGCTACTGTTTGTGTCATTGTATAAGATACTGTAAAATGGTTTCTGGCTATTTATGTTTAAAACAAAACGTTTGGTACAGTAACATTTTGTCCTTTTGTGGTCACATAAGTTGAAGCAATGTCTTTGTGTCTGTGTCTCCTCTTTTGCCATCAGTGTTTTATGTTGCTGCTACTCAATATGTGAAGTGAATAGGAGGTGCTACTCCTCCATAGCCATGGCCGATTAACGTGACAAAGATGGTTACTGTGATAGTCTAAACCTGCGGCAGGCTAATATCCAGTAATGCCTGGCTCTGCCCACAAAGTGCCTCCACAGGATTCAGCAGGCGGCACTGGATAGTTTGCATTCAATATTGACTGTGAAATGTTCACCTTTTCCAGATTAACATTACTGCTATCTGTGTTTGTGTGCTGGTGGGGGCTCCACAAGAGCACAGCAATAGTTCAATACAGCGAAGAAATAATCTGCTTAGAAATGGCGGATGAGATGCCTCAGCCTTCATCTCCTCTGTGCTCTGTGGAGGTGTCTGTGGCCTCGACGACAACATTACATGCTCACCAGGTGAGGTGTATGACCCCCACCACCATCAGCCAAACACACACACACACGCACCCATACACACTGCACATACCCCGCCATACAAAGGCTTATCCTAATAAGTGTTATCTTTACTGAAGGCCTTCGAGAATCTAATCATAAGAGCTCTATGTGGAAACCTGAGTGCAGTTTATTCTGCTGAGCTGTACTCCTAGATAGCACTCCAATTCACTCCTCCTCACACACATGCCACACATGCCAGCATTAAGTCCTCACTTCAAACAAGACACAACACGCTGCTGCAGAGATAACATTTTTATTGTCCAACCTTTTTTTAATAGAATCACTGCTCTTGTGGCTCTGACTGTAAATGGGCTAGGCCTATAGTCTGATTGCTGCCTTACAGAGCAGAGATTCTCCAGTGGGTGAGTATTCATATAGCAGCAGGGGGAGCCTCATATCCCCGGGGGACAGGCAGAGCCTAGCTATGCCTACAGATTGAAGCCCTCTGGGAGGCAGAGAGGCTGGGACACCTCTTGGGAGAGGGCTGGACATAGGGTCACATCCCCTACAGACACTGTTTTTGCCCGTGATTGTTTTCTATCTGCTTTCCTGAGAACAATACTTGGGTATCGTATTTGTCTCTCTGCCTCTGTCCTCAATAGAATGAGGCTAAGATGAGATGTCTGCATGCTAAATTGGTTGCTCCTTGGTGACTGTGACATTTGAGGTGCTAATTATTCTGTTCTCTCATGCACCGCTCCCCAACTGACTCTAAATCACTCTTTGAACACCTCAGGTCAGGAAGCAGGCCTTTTCTCAAACTCAAAATTGGAGTCTATTATGGGTCCGAATGCAGTCTAGTAATCCTGAACATGTTATTAACTGCCCATTGTATCACCAGACATGTAATTTGTGAACTTGTATCATTAATTTTCACCTTAGATTTATTTTTTTTAAATTGAAGTTTCAAATTTACCTTTTTAATTTGGATATGCCAATTTTTGTAGTGGAACCCTAACCCTACTGGTACAATTCTTTTATCTTTGAACAGTTCTCAACCCTACAGCTAAATAAAACTCGCAATTTAGACATTGCCAGCAGTAATATACCCACAGAAACTCCCCTGTTCACTCTCACTTTGTGCCTCTCCTCTTGCCTGCCATGCAAGTAAAGGAAACATAAGGAGAGAAGTGTACAGATAAAATGTGTTCTTTACCTTCCAGAAGCATCTACAGTCATCTCAGAGGGGCACGAAACAGCACTTTACCATTGCACTTTACACTGACTGCTAGTGGAGTTTCCTTTTGCTCGTAGCTTGATCCCGACTAAACACCACAGTTGAATTTCAGCCTGCATGTATGTTTTTCTTAAAGAAGTATTTTGGAAAGAAGGTCTTTTTCTTTTAAAACTGGGCTGTCAATGCAGTAGAATGGCACAAACATTTGTGCCGCCCCTCTATTTGCAACGTACAATACACCAACAATAACACGCAGCCAATTAAAGCCATAAGCAAGAAACAGCCAATGCCAATATACAGTACACATCCCGCAAATAGTAGATAGATTTTGATGACAGACACACATTCCTCACCAAAGGACTAAAAGAGACAACAAAATGAGGGCCAAACTAAACAGTTGACATTTTTCTATAAGCCCACATTTTGCCGCTTGCCAAAGCGCTGCTCTAGGCCATTGCTTAGACTGCCTCTACGCACGCGCCGGCACTGGTCTCATGATCTATTGGCCCTCATCTATGAAACGTGCGTACGACCTAAAAGCGTACGCCGATTCCTACGCAAAGCTCGGCATTTATCAATTTGGACGTGAGCGTAAGCTGCGATCAAATCTCACGTCTGGTCTGAACTCGTGTACGCAAGTTTTCGAGTCAGTGTGGACTTGCGGTGCAGCATATAATCAGTTTAACAGGAGAAGGAGAAGTCATCAGTTGATCACTTATCAGCAATGGCAGATCTGGCTCTTTTAGAAGACCTCTATGCGCCGGTCTGCAACATTGTTTTAGCCTGTGGGGTTCTGCACAACATCGCACAGGAAGACACGGTGCCATAAATGTAGCGATGGAGCCAGATGACCCGATGCCCAGAGAGCAGTGTCCAGAACAGCCACCAACTGAGGGCTATATGAAGGAGACAGGATATTATTCCTCACTTTTAAAAGGTAGCCTATAGTGTTATGTTTGGCAATGATATTCAATACAGGAAACATGACGATGCACAACCTTTTTATTTATTCTTCAGGTTTTTGTTTCTCTTTCAAGTGAATGATTTATTTCTGCCATTGACCAAGTTATTTTGGCTTGTTTTTCCAGCCCCTCTGCTGTCAGGAGACAGGGTCCAGCACGGGGGGGCGGAGGACACGCGCTCTCCCTCAGCTGTTGCCTCGTTCCGACGAACACGAGTAAAATAAAAGACACTGCATAAACTCTGCTACCGTGTGTTTATTTAATTATAGGTTAACCTACATGTAGGCCTAATAGATTGCAGTAGAAGCCTGTATATTACTATTAGGACTATAGAAAATGTGTCAAGGATGTATAAATTAAATAGGCTAAACTTCAGCTGGAGTCCGATTTACTACGGCAACACTGTTGACCGCATCAGTGATCTCTTTTCATCCCGCATTCTTTCTACAGCCTTTAATACCAGTTTTCAGGCTGCCAAAAAGTACACACGTTAGAGCAAATGAACCAAAGATATCAGGGTTTCAATCTCCACCTCTGAAAAGTTCCGCTTCTCAGCCGGATTACGTCTCGCCATGTCGTAAATTGTAGGGGCGAGGCCTCAAAACCCAGAATATATTGGGGCGTGATATTTAAATGACGATCGTTTCCAGCCGCCGCATTTATCAATGTACGACCATTCTTACGCTCGGATTGGTGTGATACGAACTTTTCATGAATCCCACGTGAAGCCTGTCGTAAGATGATTTCTGCGCTCATATCTGCGCTGGTTTCTACGTTAGGTTGATAAATGAGGGCCATTGTCTCTAGAAGTGTATTATTGAACTTTGGTTGTTGTTAAAGAAGTAAAAGAAAATCTCAATACTATCGAATTGCAATACTTCTAGAATCGCAATAAATGAAAATCGCAATACGAATCGAATTGGTACACTTACACAATAAATATATTTTAAAACCTAGACTGAGGGAGGTAGAAACAGACTTTATACACCAAAGTATCCTGTAATTTAAATTTGAGTATGTTTGAATGACATTAGGAAGGATATAAAATATGACTGACTCCAGCCCTTTGATGGATTCCTGCTGTGTGTAGGATTTGTCCCAGAAGTACTTCACCTCCTTGATATACGGTCAAGGTCCAGGAAAACTTGATTATCCCAAGGGGCAGTTGGGTTTACAGACAGCAGTACCACACACCATACACGCAATGTAGAAATCACAAAACCCAGGTAGACGGTAAAGAACAAACAAAAACAATGGAGCATAACTTTTAACAAGTAAATGGATGAATAAAACATTTAAACTACCTTAGTTTGTTTAAAAGACCTGTGGCAGTTGGGACAAAAGAGTTTTTGAACTTGATGGACGGTGTCTACGGCCAGACGGAAGCAACTTTATTTCATTAAAAAGAGGATGGCTCGGTTCACAGAGGACTGATTGGGCCTTCTTAAGCACCCTCGCCTGATGCAGTGCAGTCAGGTCATTCAGGGTAAGACCTGCAATTTTGCAGCATGCCTTAACTACACCTGGAGGTCAAATGTCAACTTGTCATCAATGCCAGTGTCATGACTGTAGGTGTAAGGTACTTGGCCAGCGCTTGGAAGTGTGGGAAGAAATTTTCCTTGAATGTCCCATCTCCACCTGGGTTCACGCTTCTGTGACTGGCTAGTAAATGCCCAGCTTGATTCGCACATACATTTATTTCTGTGGGGCTGGATATTGTCTCTCCACTGTAGGGGGATGATCACATCATTATGGCTGCTTAAATAAGCAACCAGGTTTTTTGCATAATGAACCTTTAAACCATATAGTTAAATCATGGGGCTCTAATGATGTGAATATTGGCTGGTTTAAACCACTGTGGTCACATGAGCAGTGTAAGCAGAAGTGGATCTGGGGCCATGAAGAAGACTTTAACAAATGTTAAAGGTTTTAAAAGATTGGCTGTCATAATTCTTCTCATTGTCTGACCTACATTTCACATCACCCATAGGCCAATTGTAATTGTACAGTTTTGAATATTATCAATGTAGGCCCATTCACTACATTAGTCACACACTCAAAAGAACAAAAAAAGCATTGCAAACTGTCAAAATCACGGTTACATTTTGTGCAACCAGCATCAGACTGTTCAAAAATAACCACAGAGACCTCCATGCTTATGTGAACACCAAAGTTGTTGTTTTAATTAATTCTACGCAGTCAACACTTCTGCACATCAACAGGCGTGTCGTCTGGCCCAAGAGTCACCTGGAGCAACACACTTGAATAACAATGTACATGTAGACGTGTGGTTGTGTTAAGTAACATGGTGTGATAGAACTTAAAGGGGATGAAAGTAGTGATTGGCACAGCCTCTGGCGCACCCACCTATAATGTATTCTTTCTGATCCCACCCCGTGCCCAAGTACACCACAGGTGCGCCAAAGGAGCCGGACCACGAAGTAAGCCAAAGGCAGGTCACACTTGACTGCGATTTGGCCACACCAGTGGGCTCATGAATATAGAGCCCTTGGTGTCCTCTTGTGCGTCAGAGCAGTAACTTAACTCACCATGGATTTGTGGAGTTAATGATATAAAAACAAACTCTCTGCTAGGGGTGGGAGATATTGACAAAAATGAATCTCGATATTTTTTTTTCGATATCAATATTCAGACGATATTTTTGAAATCCTTCTAGAAGTTAAAAGAAGCCTTGTTCGGAGGCTATTTTGGTGGTTCTCTTTGGAAAATGTACAAGCAAGATAAAATCATAACAATAAACAAAGGGCTCTGTTCTGTAACATATTGCACACAACCATGTCCTTATTGGAAGCAGTCCTGGAGCTGGGACAGGGCCGGGTCAGACTAGGTTCTGATAGTCCTTCTACTTGGCTGTATAGTCCTTCTGACCTGGATTTATGCTGGGATCAGGAGTTGGATGTGACCTGACTGGCCCAGGTGAGGGAGAGGTGCAGTTCTGTGTGCTTTTTTGATGTTAGAGTATACATGGTCTAGTGTGTTCTTCCCTCTAGTAACACAATCTACATGCTAGGAGAAAGACTTTAAGGACTCCTTGTAAAAGTCCCCTGTATCCTGTATCCAGGTGATCGCGCAGCAGTTTGTTCACTATGGTTAGCAGTGAACCAAACTTGTGCTAACGTTAGCATCGGGGGCTATATAGACGGCAGTGTGCTTTTTTCGTATTTAATAAAATGGTCAGTATATTACCAATAGGGCTCCAGGTCAGGTGAGCCGTGCTGGGCAACGATCCTGCAGTTGGTACTCCATTCATTGTGCACAAAAGTGCAGTCCTCCGCCTCTGGTCGTGCCGGAGTTATTATATCAATCTGCTGGTAGATAGCTAGCTCGGCGTGCTAGCGCTGACAACAACCTGGAGGGCTCGGTCAGGCTATTTCCTCCGGGATGTTATGAGCCGCCTGGAAGGCTCTCGTAACGGCTGTGTTGTATCGTGGTCCTGTATTGATTAGTTCAGTGTGGCTGTACGTACTTGTATAAATATACACCGAGAGGAGAGCCTCTGCACAATCGCGCACCGCCATCTTTGTTGACACAGGTAAGAACTAGTAGCAGCTTACTCTCATGCGGGACGATCGTGATTTTGTACAAAAAATATTATTATTATTATTATTATTATAATATTATATAAAATCGCTACATATGATTGTTTAGAAGGTTATAGCGTGCGTTATTTGTTTTCTCGTTAACTTCCTTCAGCTCTTTTCATGTTTGGGGGGTCGGATTGTACAAATTATGAAATATTTGATATCCCAATTTTGCATATCGTCCAGACAACAATTTGGATATTATCGTCTAAACGATATATCGCCCACCTCTACTCTCTGCACAGACAAAGTTCTGACACCTGCTGATTCTAAGGACAGACAGGATGGACATTAGCGGTGTAACGGTACACACAAGTCATGGTTGGGTTCATACCCCGGTTTAGGAGTCAAGGGAAAGTGTGAGTTTGGTACAGCAGAAAGAAAGTCTATCTAATTACAGAATTTACAGCCATTTTTAGATGAGTCACAAGTCTCAGAGGGTTGAGAGATATGCGTAAAGATTTAAACACCTTCCCAAGTATTTTTTATAGGTTGCAATCCGAAATCAAACCATAGTCCCTTGTCTGAAAAAGTGTAATCATCTAACTAGTGGCTCACCAGTGAATTGCCTATAGTGGCCCACCCCATGTGTTTTGATTGTCTTCCGTTACTTTTTGAATATACAGTACATTAACATGTCTGCAATTTTCATTTGCCTTTCATTTATTCAAGAGTGTGTCATAGACATCTAAATCCAATTTGCATGGCCAGCTCATGCATAAAGAATCCTATACAAGAACATAATGTACTGCACTTTTAGGTAGCATAAATGAGTCATTGCAATTGACATCTTTTGTAAAATAACATGACATATTTGATGTTTCCACAAACCTTTCCCTATAAGGCCTGTGCCTCTTAAAAACATTTGTGACTTTTATTTATTAATTGACATTTACTATCAAACTAACAGCTAGGTAGTTAAAGGACACAAATCAGAAGTGGAACTTGTTCAGGGCACAACTGAGGGCTATTTCACAAAACCAAGATAAGGGATTAAGCCGGTATATTCCAGTTATCCTGGCTCAATTTAGCCTTGACACGGTTTCACAAAAGCAGAAGCACCTAAGTTACCATGGAGATTTATTCTGTACAGCTACGGCCAGGATGTATTCATCCTGGAGCCTTTTTTGTTCACTCAGCAGTGATATTATCCTATTATCAGCCTGTATTAAAATACAACAGGTGCATATTGCTTTTCATTTAAGTACCGTTTAAAGTTGTGACAATTATGTTTTATAATTATTCATGTGACAGTCGTTGTTACTGTTATATTGCTATATGAAGACTGCTGTTCATATTGTTAGAAGGTTCATGAATATATTATGGCAGTTGTTGAGATAATTAGAAAAGGCTGATCAAGTTTCCAAATGTGTTTTTTTTTTTTTTTAAAATGAAGTCTGTAACTAAGAGCAATATATAAAGTGCTGTATCTGTTTCTGTAGTGAACCAATGCAACTTAAATTATTTTAGTGGATTCATTTTTTATTTTTTTTTAATGACTATAATTTGGGAGGATTGTACAATTTTAAGAACATATCCTAATTGTACAATCCTCCCAAATTAGTCTTAGTTCACTGAACCAATAACTATATAGTGTAGACTACTACAATAGGGAGAGGACACCTCAATGGTTTTTGACCTTATATTTTGCTGGGGGGGAAATAACTGATGAATATACTGTTACGTTCATGTTTACAGTGTGCATGAAATGTATCACTTAATTATCTTTTATAGATTTTAGAGTCCAATGTCTTCAGTGTTCTTTTTTTCTTTTCTATGTCCATATGTACAAGGGAGCAAAGCATATAATATGTAAAGAAGGAAACTCATCCTCTATTTAAAAAACAAAAAAATAAAATGTAAGACCTAGTTGCTCTTCTTCAGCCTGGCTTGTCCTTCGTGAAACCAAGCCAGGCTGCACAGATTAGACGAGGTCAAGTCTGGCTTTATCGGTTATCCTGGATTTACAAATTACGCTTTTGTGAAAAAGCCCCCTGGATTAAGAAGTCTTAAGTTTTCTTAAAAATGTTTTGTTTTTGTTCCGGCTTTCTTTTCCACCATATTCTTTCTTTTCATTCCTAGTTGGAAGAGTAACTCCTCAAAATGTCAGGTGTTTAACGGCAACTGGATGGTAACGCTTCTCCAGGCTATGGAGGAGCACTGCAGAGAGATACATCTGTGTGTGTATGTACAGGCCAATACATGTTGGCCTCTATAAGTTTAAGGAGGTGAAACCAGATGCTAGTCCTTGTCGTGCCTGCAACATGACACAAAGCCATGACCTTAGATCATGTAAAGAAGTGCTGCACTGGGCCCCTTCCAAGGCCATCCCAACTGAGCCTGATTGACCTTACACAGCACCATAAGCAGGTCATCATAAATCCCCCTGTTACCGATGTGGTGCTTTGGGCTGGTCCTATCAACTACTGGTCATAGTTCAGTACTTTCGCCAAGACACATTGTTTCCTCCCATTACAATTAACTGTTTCAATAAAACAAAAGTCAGATGCGCTCCACAGGATGACCCCATCTAATGAATTGCACGGGTCGCACTTAAACAAAAAAAGTTCCACAGCGCTGCGCAGGAGGGTCTGGCTAGTCCACACAGCATTCCAGGATGGAAGAAAAACGTGCTCTGGTTTATTGGCATTTCTTTAAACCAAACACAACAGTCTTTGGCGGTGCTAAGCGCTGGTCGGAGCCATGGTGCCGCTGCAAAATAGCCTTGGGAAGGAACTTGTTTTGGTGTAACGTGTTCAAAGGTTGTTTTAGTCGTGCAACATAAAACTCAGATTCGACAGACAGTTTAGCTAGCTGTCTGGATTTACCCTGCAGAGATCTGAAGAGTCCTAATAAATCGACCGGAGTTTAAAATGCCAACCCATAGAAAGCGGAAGGTGACATCCGGCAGAAATGAGGGACATCCGGTGGAATTTCCGGCGGCACCGGAGCAATCCCAGAAGTGGAACGTCATGGACATAGACTAGTTCAATGCTGACTTTCCTTTTAGCTCACTTCTTGGTCTCCACCATTTCCTGTAGGAAAAATCTGGTTCTTCAGCAGATGAATGCTCCACCGGTACACCAGCTAGCAGCTAACTTTGTGCTGGGCAGGTAGTGTACAGTGGGTATATCCGATGTTTTTGCCTGCTACAGCTGAATATCAAGAGCGTTGAGCGACTAAAACAAAACCGTATAGACAGGACGTAAAAACAGAACAATGAGTTCAAAGATGCTAAAAAGCTAGGGGAACTGTAGCGTCGGATGATAATTGTCTGTCGGTTCGTCATCATGAGCAACGTCTTTTACGTTTTATGTAGAAAATTGATCTGCTGTTGATTTAAGAATATTGAGTTGTGCAGCTTTAACACATTAGGTATGAAAATGAATAAAAATTTCAAGCAAATCTTGTAAAATAAATGGAAATGTAATGTTGACAATACTGATTAAGCCAGTTTCAAAAGTGTTTGTCTTTATGTATATGTAGCAATAAGATTTATAAACGCATGTGTATTATGGTACAGAATGTATGAAGAATAGTCCCCTACATGAAATACAAGATCCATCACACTGTATCAGTTCAGGTCGTCTCTTAAGAGGGAAAGTGCAGCGCTGTTCAATATGTCCCTATTACTATAGCATCCAATTCCCCCTCTGGGACTTCAGTCTTTAGGTCTCTGATTATATAAAAAGCATAAATGAGCATAAATACAGCACTGCATGGTTCATAAGAATGAAATATTTTTGGCTCGCACAAAATTTAATCTTTTTATTGAAGTAAAGTCCCTAGAAAAATATTTATCTCTCTCCCACTTTCTTGGTTTTGCACTCATGCCAGTGTCTCTAACAGACATCATAAATTCTGGGCAGGCACAACCCATTCCCTAAAATCTGCAATTTGAAATATGTAGTGTGGAAATAGCTGAGCACCAAATTGATCATGCTTTAGCCTAGACCTTGATTGTGCAAATATTTCAAAGTGGATCATACAAATAAATTGTGAATGCCTTTTGTTACTTAGATTTTTGGTAGATTTTTGGTAGTCCAGTTGTAGTCAAAAGTAGACTAGACTATATAAAGTGGACTCATAAAGTCCACGCGTTTTTTAGATGTGGGCAGTCATAGCATGTTCTCCATCTGGTCAGAAATCCAATCCAAATAAAATCCATGCACAATTTAATTCCATACCTGATTTTAATGTGGAATTCTTGGCGTTGGCTCATCTGCTCCACACTTCCCAAAGCTACATTTTGTTGTGATACTCAATCAAATTAGCTTTGAATTCCAGTGATCATCAGACTCATTAAAATGTGTTTATATTACAATCAATTTTTCCAAGCCACAGTAAAAAGGCTGCTCCACAGTCTTAGTTATGTGCGGCCAATATTCCATCCCTCTGAAGTTTGAACAGCCTTCTTATTAGGAAACAGTTCTACACAAGCCCTGGCACATAATTTACTTTTACTTGTTACTTGTTGAGTACTTAATAGTACAGTATTTTATGTAGCCCATGTTGGTTTGCCATTGTAATTTAATGGTCAGCCCATTCAAAGTCCTCTGCGTTTTGAGATACTATATAAAATAAAAAGCCTTGATAGATTTATATGCTTAGTGCAAATAATAAATTTAAAGCAGATATGTAATTCAATAAATCTGGATTACATTAAGAGAAATGCATCTCAGAGATTCAATTTAGGACTTATGAGGCTTAAATTATGAAAGACGATTACTGTCTGCCTTTTGCCACGACTGCATGAGAACTAAAACTGAGAGAAGCGTTTTATCAAAACCCACTGACAGTTAAGTCACTTTTATAAATAAACTGCTGTTAAAATAACAATTAGGGGAGATGAGCATTTTGGGGAGATGATGGTTTGCTTTAAAGACTTTAAAAGCCAATTGAGGTCAGCGTCATGGGGTATTTATTTTCATCTGCAACGCAATTTCAGAACAGTTGCAGCTGTTCTTTAGCGATTAGCTCGACACATCATGTGGTGTGTACAAAGTGCTACCAGGCTAACAGCTGAGTCAAAATTAGAAGGCCAGACCCTCCTAATGGGATTTTCAGTGGAAGACTTTTTTTTTTTTTTTTTTTTTAATTCCCTGCTAATGTCTCAGTGGGTGTAAGTGAAAAGTAAAGTATCCTCCCTTAAAAGTCTCAACGAAAAGTGATTTGCATTGTATTATTTAAATTGCAGTTAAGTGCATAATACTCTCTAATTACACGATGCAGTACCGAGTGTGTTCTTGAATTCATGCATTTCATTTTTCAGGCAGACTAACCGAATGAATCGCCCAAAATGAATACTGGGAGGTGGCTAATGTAAGATAGTTCTTGGTACTGGCATTTTACAGAAAGGATGAGGAGAAAATGCTCATTTGTATGTGCAAGTAAATATTAGAGCGTGTGTGCGTGCATATACTGTACACGTCTGTTTCTGCCTGCTTGTTGGTTTGTACTGTATGTGTGTAGCGTATACACAAGGGAGAACCTCTGCTTGTGTGAGAGACCCTGGTCAAGTAGCATTTGCAAATTAATTTCCCAGCACTTGTTTAAACGCAAACGTGATGGGCATTGTTTGTCGATGGGGCATTGAGGAAGGTACTTGATTTTCAATTAACTACCTTTCAGTGAACCATGGTCTTAATTGCCTTGATATGGTAATAGTCATTCATTTGGTATGCTAGGCGTGTTAAAATAACGGTATTATATCCCAGACCGACAAATGAAGCTCCTTGTCTGTCTGTCTGTCTGTCTGTTGGGCAGCATCTCTTAGGATGCTGAAATAGCTACAGTTAAAGCTGCAGAGAGTGAAATGTTTACTGTCACATTTCACAGAATGACCATAATATACCTGTAAGTGAGTAAGCTTGTTTGGTAGGGTTGTTGCTCAAAATCATTGAGTCAGTTAGTATTTACTGTAGGTTTCGACTGAAAACTGCCCTGGGTTAGAATAACACAAGGGACTGCACTGTTGGGGCTGTGTACTGTAGTTTCAGTGTGATGATGAAATACAGTCCATGAAAGCTGCTTTTGAGTATTAAATTCACGAGTTTAAAGTCTTATTAGACGCCACAACTCTGCACAGCTTTCTATAATACCATCTGGAAGGATTTTACAACTGAAAAGTTCTCACAGCAACCATCAGTTCTTTCTAAAAAGTAGAATTCACGTTATGGAGGAAGCTACCATGCTTGCATGTACCTTTTTGACAGATGACCCTCCACATACAGTATATACCAGTGTTTCCCACATAATTACATTCTATTTGTGGTGGGAACTTTCTCAGTGTCAGGTTTTTTTTTTTTTTTTTTTTTTTCAGTCCTTTTTCATTTTTAACTTTGTCACTGTTTTGTTTTTTTTGGGGAGTTGCCAAGGGGACTTTTTATTTATTTTTTCTTTCACATAAAATCAGGCTGGATAAAGTTACTGTATCTTAACTGACGTTTGTGCTGGTCTGACAGAGGTCCACTGGAACAAGCGCTAATGTCAGCTGTCTTTGCTAACGTTAGGCTCTATGTGGAAAACAACGGAAGAGAGAAACAGACTGTGCTTTGGGAGTTAAAGTGTGCACGGAGATAGGGGGGCTATTCACAGACGGTCCGTTCATGTTTGTGAGAGCAAGGAGGGGCTAAGAGTAATCAGGGCCCTATTTTAACGATCTAAGGGCACGGCATGAAGCGCATGGCGCAGGTGCGTTTAGGGCTTGTCCAAATCCACTTTTGGTAGTTTGACGGCGGGAAAAAAAGGGTCTTTGCGCCAGGAGCATGGTTCAAAAGGGTTGTACTTAGTGTCTTCATTAATTCGTAGGTGTGTTTTGGGCGTAACATGCAATAAACCAGAGTGTCATCTCCCATTCCCTTTTAAAAGCCAGACTCGTTTGTACCTTGGCGCATTGCTATTATGATGGCGGATTTGCACCGTAATATTTGTAATCTTGTGCATGTTTGTGTGCTGCTGCGCGTGTGTGCGTGTCAGTTGCGGGGGGAACTGAGCAGCAGGCCCACACGCTGCAGAGAGCAGACAGGATTGAAACAGCAGCAGCTTCAGCGACTTTAGTGAAAAAACGTTACAGCGTACATTGATGTTAAAATGTATACAGATTGACATCATGGTCTGAAATGTCTTTCGCTATACGTTTTTTTGGTAAATTTAAGATTTGAGTTTATGGAACAATTATCACTCAGTACAAGCGCAAATACCACTGCTGGATTTAATCTTCATGGTAATGTGGATGATATGGAGTGAAAAGATGTTCGTGAGGCAGCAATATTGTTATTCCCATTTACTATCTGCAGTCGGACTCCAGTTCACCACCTCACCATCTGTGTCGCCAACTCCTATTTTGTCTCCAAAATGTGCGTACGCATGGGTCAGAGTTTGCATTGAGCACCGCACATTCTCCCGTCAAGTTTGTTTTTTATCAATCACAACCTTTGCGTGGGAAGTGGCGTACGCATGTTTTCAGCCCCGTTTTGTGCATACGCCACATTTATAAATGAGAGCCCAGGTTCACCTGAACACACCTCCCTGTAAGACCGGTCTTAAAGTAGCAAAGACACTTGAGTAAGGCTTTGCGCTGAGTGCAAGACTGGGCTCTAAATGCGCTGCGCGCAGCGCTACAATAAGGTAAGATTTCTTTCCCCATTTTAAATAAATTAGTAACAAATTTAAGAATGAATCAATAGAAAATAATATGTGGCGGGTCACCATGCACTATTAAATAATGTATGGGTAAGACTGCTTACTTTTGTGTCAGTGTTAATTAAAGTACATCATCCTATTGCTAATATGAAATGCATGCACGCAAGAATGTATTTTCGCTCAAAAGGTGAAGCTTAGCACATGTATTCACACTTGTTTGGAACATGAAAGTGTAAAACAATAACACATGTAGAATTATGTTTTCTGAATTAAAATCTGAAACTTGCATGGAAATAATGACAGCAGTATGATCCGATTCTGTGGAATATTTGAACCTGCAAAAGCCTAATTGTTCAAAACTACACAAAAGGAGCCAATGGCACAGGAAATCTTAAACTGCCCACAAGAGCTGATAGCTTCCTACTTTGTGGTGTATTATTTATCAGATTATTATTATTGATTTATCATGTTTTAAAAAATCAAGCTCGACCCAAGCCCATGCACTTTGTGTCCAAGCTCAGCCCGGCCCGACACATTTACTGTAATTATGAGCCCGATTTAAACCCGACAATTTTTTAATACATGGGCCGTTATAACTGACGTACTCAACTACAATTACGAGTTGTTTGAACTAAAGTAATCTGTTTAGAATGATCTTAATAAATACCGGTAATGCTACAAGGACGAAGCATGTAAACAGCGCTGATCGTTTAATCACAATGTAATGGGTCGCAAATGGATCCGAATTTAGAAACATAAAAAAAAAAAACTCAACCCTAGCTCCCTCAGCCGAATGGTGTGGGTAACAGATCAAGACAGCAACATCATCAAAGCCCTGGAACCACATAGGAGACTTTCTTGTCTCGATCACCTAATTAATACTGTCCTTCGCCACGGTCTGCATGCTGAAACACTGGCCGACAACAGTGCTACAGATGGGGGAGACACGATGTAGCACAGTTTAAGTCACACTCAAGTCAGTGCAGGACATAGGCTACACCCAGAGCTATGGGAGAAGCTGGAGAGGCATATAGCTTGCTCCCCACCGAAAAAGGTGTGAAAAGTAATGATTAAAAAAACACAAATGCTTGATCAAGGGCCCGGCCCGGCCCAAGGATAGCGGCGGAAAATATTGGGTCCGGCTCGGACTCGGGCAGAGAATCTAAACTCTAAGTTGCATGTCAGATCTGTCTGGCCCACAGAATCAGCACTGGTGGTTGCTTTTTGCTACACAGAGCGTTTGTTTTTTATCTCTGCCGTCTCTAGCTGGAGTGGGAGTTGGGTTATGGCTGCTCTGTGATCACATGAGTTGAAACAATACAGGCACAGGATTTACAAGAGGAAAAAGTGTGAGACAGCATTCATACCAGCGTTATCGCTGCATGCTACTGTTAACCAGCTTTCTACACTGTAAGCAAAAGGTAATGGAATGAATATGAAAGATAAAATGTTATTTCCACTGTGTTCCACTCTCAATCAGCAATTTTTGCACTGTAAAACGTTCTGGTCACCCCTTATTTGAATTCAATTTTGAATTTGCATTTATGTTGGTGTCAGTAGTGTTGACAGCTTTTTACTTTAACTCATAGGAAGTCATTAACAATGGCCTGCAAAACATTATTGATTATTGAAGTTCATTAATTAGATTGCTAGACTTGAGCGAATGGTGTTTGGCCTTACAGCATTGTGTACGTATTTTACACTGTAAAATATTACAGACCCATTTAGTTATGTCCACTTATTTTTAACTGAACGAGCTTATAAGTTGTGGATTTTGAACTCAAGTTTATGAGTTTTTGAAAGTTAAGCTTGCATTTATTCATTGGGTTGACTATTTAAAAAAATGTATGTCTTGATTGAACTTGGGTATGTCTTCTTCCACGGCAAAGTTAAAGCATGGACACAATAAATTAATTATACACCGCTGATAAGTGATGTAGCCTATTCAAATTTCTACTAAAATATAACACGTGTTGTGGCAAACAAGAAAGCACTGGTGCCCGGCGGAGGGAGTACCTGTCAACAACTTGTGAATTTCACTCTTCTCAAATTGAAAGGATCAAGTTCTTTTTAAAACGTTTAGCTCCGCCCACATTTAGCCCAACCCCGATCTGCGTACTGCAGTCAGGACTGCAATTGGTTCATTGGCTGGCCAATTCCCATGATGCAAGGCGGTAAATAGAGTTGTGTTAAAATTTGCTGAAAAGTTTGCAGTTCGAAATACAAATGTAACTTTTATGAATTTCGTTTATTAAACGTTTTGTTGCCTGGTAATTGTCATTGTTGTGTTGGTTTACATTTGTAACCATGAGTTAAGTGACTGTTATGTTTGGTAAGGTGAGTATTACAGCATTAGACTTAATCTGCAGTGTGACACTTCACTACTGGCCATTTTATGTGAAGTGACACAAGATCAGCAGAGACGCCCCTATTTTGTACGGGTCCCTGGGGCGGCCCCACCCAAGCACCCATGCTATCTCTGCTATAAAAGTGGTTATGTTGTTTTAACTTGAAACTGTGAGTTGAAATACAGCAGAAAAGTATGTCTGTTATACTAGGCACGGAAGGTTTCTTGCATTATTAAAGAAAATAAGTTATTTGTTTTAACTTAAAGTATGAAGTTAAACCAAGTAATACAAAGTTAAATCCACTAAAAGAACAACTTTAACAAAACTAGAACACTGTAGTTACATCAACCTCATTAACTTTAATTTTTAAGTTGAAACAAAGGCAGTCTTCAAGTTGAGTGAACTTCCATTTTCAAGGCAGCAGGGGAACTTGCATTTCCAAGTTAAACTAACATGAAATTTATTACAGTGTACCTTTGCATTTTACAACGAGAATGAGGAGAAAATATACATTTGTATTTGCAAGTACATTTTTGATCATAATTAATGTTATTATAACAAAGGCATGTGTTCAGCTGTCCATATTCACGACCGCAGTGTAGAAGGGAATCACACTTTGAGACTGTAGGGGGCGCCAAATTGCAAACAAAAGTAAAAAATGTTGCTTTAAAGCGTAACTCTCGCCAAAATGCAACGTAGGGTCTTTTGAATGCTACGGTGAGTTGTTCAAAACCTCTTTTTAGTAAATCTGGGTACACAATGTTGTCAATGCTTGCGTTAAGGTGTAGAGCCCCTGGTGATACTTGAAGCAAAGTTTCATGTTGTGTCGAGCCTTCTTAGTATTTCGAAAATAGCTATTTTGAGACTAGCATGAGAGTGCCCCTAGCTCTCCCATTCAAAAGGCCATTTGAACCAAAAACGAGAACACGGTTAATCTTAAAAGTGGCGATTCGGTCCTAATTATGCTTTTAAACTAAAGTTTGACACGTACATTCACAAAAATACCCTAGGATGCATTTTGGCGAGAGTTACGCTTTAAAGCCTCAGTGTGTAACGTTTGCTGTTGTTCATTATCAAAATCTGTATTGCCATTCACAAATGTGTCCTTTTTCATGAATATTGACCACCACCATTAATTTCAAGTATTCCTATTGGCTGGGAATTTTACATTTGCACTTGCATGAACTGGGGTAGACGCTCCATAATGATGCGCCATCTTGAAAAACATTAGCCGGTAAGGGACATACAGGCTATACTGCTCTGCCTTTCGCCTTTTCGACTCACAGCTGCTGCTAATGGGTATCGTCGCTTCCCGGCCCCGGCAACTTTGAAGAAGGAAACATGGAGGACCATACGTAATCAAAATCCAAATTTCAGGAGCAGGATTTTTCTTCCTCGCCCAGAATAAGAAAACGGATATTGAAAAGAGCAAGAGACTGACGTCATCAGAAAAAAAGAGTGAACATTGGAGCTGCTTTGGACGCTCACACCAAATCCCAACTACTTAATTATCCTCCGGACTGCTGCAGTCTCCTTCTCTTTCTCTCTCCTTTCCGTCAGGTGGCGCGCCTGCCCACTCGTGGTGTGAAGCTCGCGTCCGCGCCACTCTCTGACATGAACTCATGGATGTATTAAGAGAACTCATGAACTCCAACAATGGCCGCTGATAGACGGCCTTTTGTACACCTTCGCTTTTTGAAGTGTGAAGGCTACCGTAGCTGCAATACTGCATGGCGAGAGAGAGAGTTGATTGCGATATATGATCTCAACGCTAGATGGGAGTAATTATTACACAACGCAGCTTTAAGTATAGCAAGAAATATGTTGTATTTGTAGATGCCAAAGACTCATGTCCGTACCCAGCAACTGGAGTTTTTAATTAAACAAACTCCACCCCTTGTGAGTAAGCAAAATATGTATGGTACTGTGTGTGCATGGTTACCTTTTGGTGGCATGTAATGCTGAGGAGTTTAGCTCGTCTGGTTTAACTGCTCACAATGTAAGGCTGTGCACCAACGCTAAGCAGCCACTGTCATCTTGTAACAATACCCTTGTGTGTTTGTGTGATGTCTTCAGCTCGTTTTATTACTTGCGTAGCGGCCTTGATTTAATTTGCATATCAAAAGAATTCCACCAACTTTGCTGTAAACTTCCTGCTGCTGCAGAGAATGACAACATTGAAAACATTATTCATCTCAACTTTAAGCCCAGAATGGCAGCCACTTTACTGCCAGGAAAGAGTCATTTGGAGGAATGGCTTCCTAGAACTCCCCCTCACATCAGCATGAGTGTAAAGGAGGATGAGTGGCAAGCAATGACAATGTCACAGTGCTGTTTTCACAGCTCAACAGGAATCGCCACACGCAAACATGGACTCCAACTGTGGAAAGCGAAACAAAGATATCACCTCACACGTCCACGGGGCCTTAAAGTACACTCGCACCCCTACACATGCGCTCACTTAACTCTTAATTATCATGGATGCTCCATTCATCAATTATTAAGCACACTCTAGGCGTTGCTTATGGTATTTTTTGGAGAGGAAGCTTTATCTACTATGAGAAGGTAGATGTCTAGTTTGGGAGTCTTTGAAATAATTTATTGTGGCCCCAGAGGCAGTTTAAATGCTGTCTGTATTTAAATCAACTGCAATGTCTCAGCAAAATTAGGTGGTTTTGTCTGCCCCTAATTTTGTATCCATTCAGATTGCGATTACTTTCTAGCTGGCAAAGAAGACCCTTTCGATACTGTCAGACAGATGTTACAGTAACACCGCAGTGCAGGCACTAATCTGCACAGTCTGCTGCATTACACCTTGATTTCATCAGTACTGTCATTCTATTTTTACCAAAAGAAAATTGGGATATTCTGAATCAGGAGTTACAGTATGTAAATGACTTAACATTCAGACAGGACATCTTTGCATTTGGATTCCTACTGTATGGCTAGTTCTAATGATGGCAGAATGACAAATTCATATTATAGCAGATAGCTGCAGGGTCTAAGGCCAACTGTGGACATTTCAGGAAAAGAGAATATCTGTTTGGATATACTGTAAGACATTGTATACAGTGGCTTAAAACAAAATAAAACCCCTCAATATCACCTGTACTGTGACGGGGCTTGAAATTCACCTCTCAGCTTTAACACGAATGCTTTCAATTTGGGACAATCCAAGCATCACCAAAGTGAGACATTGCGCTTGGTGAAGTAGGGATACTGTATTTCAGAGGGAGAAAGAGAGACGGTGAAAGGCTTTTGTGGTGAAATCAGCAGTGTTGCTTGTCAGCTCCCCAGTAATGGAAAATGTATTTAAAATGGGGTCTACTGGATCTCATTTTACGAATCATTAATAATAGATTGGTGCCATCAATCCTAATGACGACGGGTGCCCTATTATAAGGCCAGCGTTTGGGAAATTTCTGTTGACTTGGATCAATTAATTCCCCTTTTACCCTATACATAAAACATCTGTTAGGTTTCTTGAAAAACAGCATTGCATTAAAACAAAGGACCTTGGGGTCTGTAGCCTCACTGGTTGGATGGGTGACCTATTGAACCTCTATTTGCTGTTGCCACTGACTGCTGATACCAAGAGACAGAGAACAGGGAATGCTAAGCTCAAGGCACAACCTACTATAGCGGAGTTAAAGATCCATGACTGTACACGCTCCAGCCATATGACCACACTAATAGAAGAGATTATTTGGAGTACTGGGGGCATTATGGTTAGATGATCATGGATATGTCCTTGAACAACATCCATCACTCATTTTTCGGCCTTCGCTTCATGCCATGTTTATGAGCTTGCCTTGATATGCAGTCATTATGAGGATTTACTTTCACATACACAGCATGCAGGTAGGTCACTGCACATAAGCACAGGTTATCTCAGAGAAGCATTAAACAGGGTGCCATTTATTAACTGTAAACCATTTTCACAACGCTGTTATTTTCATTTCTCGTGACATACGCGGGCTGGCTTCCAAAATTGGGAATGTTGAAAATGGTGTACGTCTGGATATTTATCCAGCATGATAGTTCGTAGGAATGTTTATGGGCCTTTTTGGGACTAATGATGTATTACCTTGCTAACTCTGAAAAGAAAGCAACTGAAAGTGTTGATTTAATTACAGTAAAGCTGAGATTAAATAGCAGTCCTGTCTGCAGCCAAAACATTTTGGGTGTGTTGAATGCTTGTTTTACATTAGGATAAGACCGAAGAATACAAATTAATTATGATATCTATTTGTTTATTTAATCAAGATTAGATAAATTGCTTCTGTGGAATATCAAAAGTCCCAGTTCAGAACTAGTTTGAGTTCAACCAGGAGGACTTTACTGGATGACTGACCCCTGTGCTAATAGGAGCTTGGATATGGCAGAAGAACACTGGCTCACCTTAGCATCATCAATTCATAATCACTGCTGAATTAATCCTATCAAATTGACTTTGAATCACAGCAAATCATATTGTTGCACATTAATCTTGTCATTTTTGTATCTTATTGTGATACTTTATTTAAACCACAGTAGTCTTTCATTGAGATGGGACCCCATGCCTACCAACACAACATATATAGGCCTATATGTTACCCTTTTTGTGTACAAATGGCACATGCCATACATGAATAAGCATCAACAAATAAAAAATAAATAAAATAAATCCATAAAGACAGATTTCAAAATCAGAGTTTTGTCAGAGTTTCATAATTTTTTTTATATACTATGCTTCCCTCAATAGTTATTATACCAACTCACCCTACCGCCCACACACACACACACACACACCAACAACAAATAAGTAAAATAAAATAATAAAGGGGGTTCTAAAGACATGCTCTAGAGGGCATTATAAATTTGGCTCCATTGGCGATAAAATTGTTTTTTTTATTTTTGTCTTCTGACATTGATCTTTCAATACACAGAAATACTTAATTAGGGCCTTCCAATTCTCTATTGAAGGTGCTTCCTTATATTTCCAGTTTTGCAATATCAATTTTTTAAAGATAAGAGAGGAAAAGAGTATCTGCCAACTAGTTGGATATCTTATTCCCTCTATACAGTGGGGGAAATAAGTATTTGACCCTTTGCTGATTTTGCAGGTTTGCCCACTTACAAAGAATGCAAAAATCTACAATTTTAATCATATGTACATTCTAACAGTGAAAGACAGAATCCCAAAGAAAATTCCAGAAAATCACATCATATGAATTTATTAAAATTGATAACCATCTGATGAGGAAAAACAAGTATTTGACCCCCTGGACAAACAGCATGTTAATATTTTGTAGAAAAGCCATTATTGGCCAGCACAGATGTCAAACGGTTTTTATAGTTGGTGACAAGGTTTGTGCACATTTCGGCAGGGATGTTGGCCCACTCCTCCCTGCAGACAGCCTCCAAATCATTCAGGTTCCGAGGTTGTCGCCTGGCAACTCGAATTTTAAGCTCCCTCCAAAGATTTTCAATCTGATTCAGGTCTGGAGACTGGCTAGGCCACTCCAGAACCTTGATGTGCTTCTTCTTCAGCCACTCTTTTGTTGCTTTGGCTGTGTGCTTAGGGTCGTTGTCGTGCTGAAACACCCATCCTCGACCCATGTTCAGCTCTCTCACTGAGGGAAGGAGATGTCGGTCCAGAATTCCACGATACATGGCCCCGTCCATCCTCCCCTCAATACAATGGAGTTGTCCCGTCCCCTTGGCTGAAAAGCACCCCCAAAGCATGATGTTGCCACCACCATGCTTGACGGTGGGGATGGTGTTCTTTGGGTTGTACTCGGTGTTCTTTGCCCTCCAAACACGACGAGTTGAGTTGAGGCCAAAAAAGTTCTATTTTGGTCTCATCTGACCACATCACCTTCTTCCAGGCCTCTTCTGAGTCGTCCAGGTGGTGAATGGCGAACTTCATGCGGGCCTGTACATGTTTCTTCTTGAGCAGGGGGACCTTGCGTGCGCTGCAGGATTTCAATCCATGACGGCGTAGTGTGTTACCAACCATTTCTTTTGTAACTGTGGTCCCAGCTGCCTTCAGTTGATTCATCAGTTCCCCCCTTGTGGTTTTGGGATGATTCCTCACCGTTTGCATGATCAGGGACACCCCACGAGGCAAGATCTTGTGTGGAGGTCTGTGTCTTTTATACAGGTAACGAGGTGAGGCAGGTGTATTTGATGTAGATAATTGGTTCGGATTGGGGTTGTGTCTTAAAGAAAGACTAACTGGCTTGTAGGAGCCAGAATACTTGCTGTTTGTCCAGGGGGTCAAATACTTGGTTTTCCTCATCAGATGGTTATCAATTTTAATAAATTCATATGATGTGATTTTCTGTGTGTGTATCGTGGAATTCTGGACCGACATCTCCTTCCCTCAGTGAGAGAGCTGAACATGGGTCGAGGATGGGTGTTTCAGCACGACAACGACCCTAAGCACACCGCCAAAGCAACAAAAGAGTGGCTGAAGAAGAAGCACATCAAGGTTCTGGAGTGGCCTAGCCAGTCTCCAGACCTGAATCAGATTGAAAATCTTTGGAGGGAGCTTAAAATTCGAGTTGCCAGGCGACAACCTCGGAACCTGAATGATTTGGAGGCTGTCTGCAGGGAGGAGTGGGCCAACATCCCTGCCGAAATGTGCACAAACCTTGTCACCAACTATAAAAACCGTTTGACATCTGTGCTGGCCAATAATGGCTTTTCTACAAAATATTAACATGCTGTTTGTCCAGGGGGTCAAATACTTGTTTTTCCTCATCAGATGGTTATCAATTTTAATAAATTCATATGATGTGATTTTCTGGAATTTTCTTTGGGATTCTGTCTTTCACTGTTAGAATGTACATATGATTAAAATTGTAGATTTTTGCATTCTTTGTAAGTGGGCAAACCTGCAAAATCAGCAAGGGGTCAAATACTTATTTCCCCCACTGTATCTTGAAAAACACACATTTTTGGAAAGAATATGATTTTTCTGTTAGTAAAAAGTAAACTTAGATCTCAAATCTCTATATTCTCCCAAGTCTTCTTAATTCCTTTGCAGTACCAAAAGGCATGCATAAGGGAGTCACCATAGATTACATTTTAAACATATATATGATGATGGGTTATCAAACTTGATTTTATCTCTAGTGTAATATATTCTCGTCATTATCTTAAACTGTATTAGACGCAGATTTTTGTTAGTAGTTAATTTGTATGTTAGTGACAAGCTTTCTTTCCATTTTTCTTTAACGTCAACCCCTAGGTCTTCTGTCCATTTATTGTATATACTGTGTAATAATGCATCACTGCTTTCCATGCTTATCAGTAAATTGTACATAGAGCCGACCAGCCTCCTTTTTGTTGTTGCTTTGGCTTAAAATGTTAGACATTTCTGTATCTTTTAGGTTATATTTGCTTTTTAATTCACTGAATGGTGCAACAGTGTCATGGTTTGTGACATCTGACTGCTGGATTCCACCTTTTATCCATGTTTCCCAGTAAAGCTGCGTGCTTTGTATATTTATTGATGGATTGCTCCAAATAGGTATGCCTGGAAAGCCCTATTTCTTGATGGAGAATTTCTTTTATTTTAATCCAGGCCTTTAATGTACTATTAATAATTTGTTGATTTGATGTTGCCCGTAGAAAAAAGTGCTAACAGTAAACTGTTGCACTGTAATTGATTGTTTTCTATGTCTATCCATGGATCTTCGTTTGTTTTATTTATTATGCGATCAATATAAAATGACTGAGCTGCTACGTGATATAACTCTAAGTTGGGGAGATTTAAACCCCCTTCTGCTCTTGAGTGATACAAAAGTTTCCTTTTCAATCTACTTGCTTTATTTGACCAAATGAATGAAGAAATTGAGTTTACCTCTTTAAAATAGGTTTTTAGGAGGCATTAAGTTTTATAGTATATACAGTTTATACAGTTTTATAAGAATAGTTTGAAATTTAAATAAGAATTTCGGTAGCCACATCATCTTAAAGAGATTTACTCTTCCTATTAAATTAATCTTCAAGTCTTGCCACTGCCTAACGTTCTTCTTAAAGTCTTTCACAAGTGGAAGAAAGTTATCTTTATAACAACTGGGTCTTATCATGGCTAATATAGGTTCCAAGATATTTTATTTTTTTTTTCCAGTATCGAAATTGTGTGAGATTCTCAGTCATTTTTGCAAGAGTCTATTGACAACAGCGGTGTTTTTGCAATGTTCATTTTATAACTTGAGATCCCGGAAAAGGTTGAAGCTTTCCGTATTGTGCACTTTGCAAAGACGTTCATGTGTATTCAGGGCAATCTCTAAATGGTGTATGCTATAGTTCATGGTTGTTATGCTTGTGGATCAGTTCTTCCGGCAGGATCCTCTTGGCTGCTCTTTGAAAGCTTTAAAGACCACAGCTTCTCCTGCCAAATGTGGTTTAACATGTTTTTAGCATAAATTTGCAATAAATGGCCACTTCTTTGATGTTTGTTTGTCAGAAATGTTATCTTGAATTTTAAATTCTTCTGAGTAATGTGTCTGAGCTGATCATTGCACTGACTGTATTGGTAATTTAATCCAGCGATAAAATGTTTTAGCAACATATGCTGTGTGTTGACTTCAAGCATTATCTTTGAAAACGATAAAACAACATGCCCCTTGTCTCATTTGTTAACATGCTCTGACTTATAAAGTGGGACAAACTTTGAAATTCATATTGTTGTTCTCAGCATTAAACTTGATGAAAGATTATGTTTTGTTGCTGTACAGCCAGGTTATCTACACTCAAGATGTGCTGGAGGGGTCACCCAAGATACTGCATGTCAAACACCAAACCGCAGCACGAGACCTGCCTTACATTATTCATAATGTCACCGTTTACAAATATAGAAACCTGCAGGCCTTTAGCAACTTGGTCAAACTAGCAATTTCTCAGTCCCTGACATTTTATCAAATTATTATAATTATGCTCTCTGGGAAGCAGGGTTGGTTTTAGAGGATCCATGTAGGAATAGGGAACGCTTATCAGTTTAAATTATCTATCTTTTGACACTCTTATCTTTGTTTATGTTCACTTTAAGTTTGTTCATCTGCCAGTTAGCATGATTAGGGCCCTATAAAATCGGTTTTATTCTTCCCAAATTCTGTGTTTTCTGTTATATTATGCTGTGGTATGTGGTTAAAGTGCTCATATTATGATTTTTGGATTTTTCCTTTTCTTTTATTGTCTTATATCTTTTTTTTTTTTTTTTTTGTGCACGTTATAGGTTTACAAAGTGAAAAAGCCCAAAGTCCACCCCAAAGGCACTTACCATCTTCCAGAGAAAACACTTTTCACAACTGCTCCAAACAGCTCTATTGTAGTCCAGCCTTTACTTCCGTGATGAACGTGCGTCACTTTGTAACCCACGTTATAATGCTCGCCTAGCTGCTAGCGTGGCACTCCCTCATGCTCTGCAACTGACAAGCTAGCAGTACTTACTGCACATGTGCGACTCCCAACAAAGATGGTACAGAAGTAAGATACCTCACTCTGTAGCTAAAACAGAGAGCTCAATACACAGGGTGAAAAGAGGAGCTGCAGCAATGTGCAGTACAACAAAAATATGGTGTTTTCTGAAAATTAAACCACATAAACCTATTCTGGTACAACCTCTAAATACAATTATGAACCTGAAAATGAACATAATATGAGCACTTTAATATATCATGGCTATGAACCAATCAGATTGCTAATGCCTTTGGTGACTCCCTAGTCTCGCTTTGTCTAGTCTATATATCCAGTGCCGCAGGAAATTCCGCCAGATGTATGTATTTTTCGTTTCCTTCCGCTTTCTTTCTTATGTTGGAATTTAGGACTATGGTTAACTGCTCCTCAGATCTCTGCAGGGTAAATCCAGACAGCTAGCTAGACTACCTGTCCAATCTGAGTTTTCTCTCGTACAACTATTTTACAGCGGCTCTTTGCGAAGCTTAGTGCCGCCCGTGACAATTCAGATTGGTTTAAAGAGATGCCAATAAACCAGAGCACGTTTTTCTCCCATCCCGGAATGCTGTGTGGAGTAGCCAGAACTTCTTCCGCTTTGCAGCGTGTGGATGGTCTGGCAAAGCAAGACTACGCTTTTAATATGTGCCTGCACATTGTGTCGATGACAATAACATTGAATTGAGTTGATTTTTTCACCATTTCAAGGCACTGTACTTTGACAAACTTCTACTAGAGATTTAAACTGATCGAACCTGAAAAAAAATTTTGTGCAATCTAAAGACCTTAACAATGAAAAGTAATTTAAAGTTTGAGTCTTTGTCAAACAACGCTGCTGTGGCATGGTGGCTATTTTGCACATTTTGCCATGAAACAGGACATTGTTGTAACTTTGTTACCCCCTTCCCCTATGTTAGCTACACCCCCTTTCATAACTCATGAACGGTTTGTCTAAGACACTTGTGGACACAGGCAGTGGTACAAAATTTGCAATACATAATTTCCAATGCCACACACGCAGGAACTTGTGTGCACAGTGTCCAACAGTCGCGCAAATGCATGGCCTCTTCAACCGGCGTCCAGCTAGCACCCCCGATGTGCGCAAAGGTTCGCAGGTTCATCGCAGCTCGTAGCTTTAATCCTATTTTGTGTTTCATGTGGCAGGGCTTGACATTAACTTTTTGAGGCACTTGTCCTTCGGACAAGTACATTTACGTTTCACTTGTCCATGAACAAAAGTCACTTGTCTGGGTAAAGATTAATCATTTTATAATTTTTTTTATGTTTGGCTAATACAGAATTTGAAGAAACCATTGAAAGCATCCAAACACTATCAACATTAATACAATTCAGTTTAAACAGTAGAAACAAATGTGTCCCAAGAATAGATTTCCCCTTCAACAAGAAAAAAGGATCTCCAGACTCATAATACAAAGATACTTTGCACGCCGGTGTGCAGAAGTTAATATATTGAGATTCTAAGTGAATATTTTAAAGTTTGTCATTACTTTCAGATTTCTAGTCAATATTCTAAGTTACTATGTCAATATATTGAGATATTTTGAGATATTGAGTCAATATATTGAGATTGTAAGTCAATATTTTGAATGTTCTCATTGCTTTGAGATTCTTAGTCAATATTCTGAGTTACTAAGTCAATATATTGAGATACTGAACCAATATGTTGAGTTACTAAGTCAATATATTACGATACTAAGCCAATATATTGAGATTAAGTCAATATTTTATAGTTTCTCATTACTCTTTGATATTCTTTGTTTATATTCTGAGATACTGAGTCAACATATTGAGATACTAATTCAATATTTTGACCAGAGGTAGTGGTGACTTGAACTTATACTATATCTAAAATAATTTTGTAGACATAACAATGGATTTTGCCACTAAATGTTGGTGTCAACGTGTTTTTTTTTTTTTTTTCTTTCTACAATTTCACTTACCAAGGGATCCTTTAAAAAGGTGTAGCTACTTTACAGTTGATTACTACCTGATATTTAATCCGCTACAAATGAGTAGCGGAGCAGCTAGTAACGTTACGAGGCAGAGAGCCAGCCGTCAAGAGTCAAATTAACTTCATGCTTCATCCGCACAAAGCACACTTCTATCGCCACGAGTGACAGCTTTATTCGGCTCGTTTTCTGTGAACGATGTGGGGACGGAGTAACGTTAAAGCGTAGTTAGCATGCTAACGTTAGCTAACTAACACCGGCTGCCTGGCTTGCTGGTTCCGCGGTGCTTTCATGCTGTATCGCTTACAGAGAAGGAGCTGAACAGTGGGCTGGGTCTAACGTCAGCGGTCTGCTCTCCCGCTGCTGCTGGGTCTAACGTTAGTTAATGTATTTGTTTCAAATCGGTAAAGTAAAATCTGTAACATAAACGGAATGAGTGGCACATAACGTATATAATGCTTCATTCACACAAAGCACATTGCTATCGCCACGAGTGACTTCTGTTTTCAGCTTGTTTTCTGTGAACGATGTGGCGAGGAGGTAACGTTAAGGTGGAGTTGGCAAGCTAACACCGGCTAGCTCGCCGTGCTTTCATGCTGCTTCGCTTTCGGAGAATGCGCTGAACAGCGGGCTGGGTCTAACGTTAGCGGCCCGCCGACCCGCTGCCCGGGATTGTGGGGTAAAATATGTATTTGTTTCAATTCTGTAACATTGACGAAATGAGTAGCATTTTGATTTGAGTTTTAACTTGTCTAGTGGGCCAAGTAAATTTCTCTTCCACTTGTCCTACAAAAAAATCCACTTGTCCCGGACAAGCGGACAAGCCTTAATGTCGAGCCCTGCATGTGGCATCTTGATTGCTTTCAGTGATCCATTTTTTTTACATTAGCTGTTGCCTGGTTGATCAGTGATAATAATTGCCTTCCAATTAAACAGACTGGTGATGTGTGTCACAATCAAAACGATCCAGTTCATTTTTATATTTATTCGTTTTTAAAGCCACTTTAAGTTCCAGTCAGCCTGGGCTCCAGAAAACCTGTGGTGCCGATGCTTTTGAAATGTTTCTCTGGAAAAAAAAAAGGTAATTACCTCTATTCATCTGTAACCCATTGTAAATTAATGGTTTCTGCCATGTAATAAGTTATTGAGAGAATACTGTGGCAGTGTCCGCTAAGTCACCAAAGGATGTGCATACTGAATAGACACATTGCAACTGGAAATCTATGCTCACATTCTAGTTAGAATTATTATTTCCACTTTGCCATTCTCAGCCCGACACCACTGATTAAGGCACAAGACTGAGAACACCCTCCTTGTGCCTGCCTTGTCATGCCACTGCTCAACTCATGTGGCAGATCTACTGCCCGAAGCAACAAATGAGTCACGTCTGCATGCACGCAGCCAGGTCTCGCAACCAGGTCTCGCAACCAGGTCTTACTGAAACCGCGCTAGCCCTGTAGCCTGCAGGCAATCTGTGACCATTCCCGTAAAATTGATCTATCAATACTGACAACAGCCACATCTTATGCATTATGATCAATGTTACCAAAAGTGTTGTCGCCTCAGGTTGTGTTGAGCTTTGATTCTGTTTCTGTCCTGCACCTCCATAAAACCATGTAGCCTAATGTGGGGGGGTCTCAAGAACGGAATTAAAAACTGACCTTTGACATCCAGATGAATAGTTGCATTACTGTTTGACAGGAATATATTTATTGGCTTGGGAGAATGTAATCATGCAGTGCACTGACTGTATGTAGTTATTACAGTACAGTAAGTGAACAATAAATGTCATAGCATATTGAAAACCAGTATTGAATCATATACATATATGATCATATTTTCCCGTCGTAGCATCCACATCATCATAGTCTACAGCATGCGGCACGAGTACAATGTCAATATAATGGTGCTTGAAATGTCTTTTGTCATGTTATCTATATTTTCAACAGAAATTGAATATTAGAGTGTCCCGTTCTGGGGTTACATTAAACTGTCAACCTATGGTACTGTTGTTCATGAGAAATGCCTTAAAAAAAAAGAAAGTAGAGCTGTGATTTACAAACATTAGCCTCTTGGGCAGAACACTCTTATCTGAGTTATGCCAAAGGCTTGCCAATGATGTCGAGCAGTCCGCTTGGAGATGCTGTGCTGTTATCTGAGGAAGCATGCGAAAATAGGTTTTTATTGTCTGATGCGGCTGTTTGAATGCCACGTCTTAGCCCTGACAAACGTACCAGAGACAGCTGCACAGATCACACTTAGCGAGCAGCCACTCAGGCTGACAGAAGTCCTACTGAAATGAAGGGCATCTCAGGTAAAAGGCGGTGTCCAAGACATCTCCTCAATTAGATTGGCTTAGATTTAGACAAGGCTGTTTCCCTCCCAACTACAAGCCCAGTTGTGACATTTGCATCCATTTAGATGATTTCAAGTGACAGCTACCATGTTTAGTCCTTTACTTAGTGGTGTGCTATGGCTTTCTTCTACTTCTATTATTCAGGTCTTTGTTAGACAGTATTGCACCTCTCTCCCAGGCTTTTATTTTTATGTATACTCTCATCAAGGAAAAAACTCCTGCTTATCACTTGACCAGTTACATTTTGAAGTTCAGAATGATCTAGGGCTCATAGGGCTTTTAGGCTACACTGATTCTTTGTTGCACAATGGATTTGACTTGATACTACTCATGTCCTTAAATCACATGCTGTGTCTGATAGTGATTCATAAGCATATTCCAGATAGGGCAACAATTATAACTTCACCATATAATCTGTTACGAGTTTTGGCCACTGCAATGTTTTGATATTATCAGGGTGGGGCAGACACATTTTCCTATTCAGTTCATTGAACATTTTTATATATACAGTATATATATACTGTAGTAAATTAAAATATCAGAAGAAGGGGGCATCACTGTGCCTTGTGGTTTAAGATGAATAGTATGTATTTGCCCTGAATCCCTGAATAAATGATAAACGGTAAAATATTGCTTTCGTGGAGGCAATGTTCGACAGTAACAGTTGCCATTGGCAAACATTTTTTTGAGAAATTGGCAACCAGTTCTGCCTTCAGTGGCAGACACTTTCAAACCAATACAAATTAGGTACAGCAAATAGCAAAATATGCACCCCAAGATAAACCCATTTTTAAATATTTGTTGAGTTAGTGATATTTAAATATTGCTGTTACAGTCAGAACTGGAACCAGACAAATGCACGTGACACGCTGCACGTGTGTTGCTGTGTTTGCTTGTGTGTGCACAGGCATTTGTTTTCCGAGACAATGTGTGACTGTGGGTTGAAAAGTTCGACCAACCTGTCAACATCGTAGCAAACGTGCAAATTCATCTGATGAAACTGAACAAAAAACAAAAAGGAAATTTGTAATTTTTCTGGTCTTTTATGTCACATTTTCATTGTTAGGCTGATGGATAACTGCATAATATCTTAATTACTCAAATTATAAGGTGACTAAATATGGCAACCAAATTTTTAGTTTTGGCTGATGGTTGTTTGCCAGCCTGTCTGACACTTAAGTTAGTGGTGAGCCGTAGTAGGTCAAGTTGACTTCAGCATAGCATGTTGACTCAGTGATCCAATCTCCATAATAGATACTAAAGGTCAGATTCCTGTTATGTGTTATTAGATTTAACACAAAAGATCCACAACCTCCTATACTTCTACCCACCTGACTAGTAAGCTGTTCCACACAGATTCAAAGTAAGCGGCTGTTCCATCAGAGATGGTGGGATATTTTTACTTTAAATGAATCTCCAAACAGAATTTCAAAGTATGTTGTTCTGTCTCGTCTATGGGATTATTTTGGGGAGTTGTGCTTATTTTGGTTTACAAATTAAGTCTGCTTTGGGTAAACTTCTCTGCCTCAAGTTTCTTAACAGAATTTCGACCAGTGTTGTTGCATATTTTAGCCTGCGAACCACATGCATTTCATCATCTGTTTTTTATACTACACGTCAAACATGCTTTTCTTGCTTTCTTTTAATTTCCATGTTTTATGAAAATGGACTTGCTGCAGACGTGTGATCAATCAACAGTGAACACCGTGTCTGCTTTTGTTATTGTCAATGTTATGTTATTGTTGCATGATAGTGTAGTGCAGACTTTTCAATCCAATCTATATTTTCAATGGCATCAGCATGTGAAGATGCCAAAAATGGCACATTATTCTCAATGATTTTGTGTACAATTCATACAGACATACTTGAAACGTGAAGTGGACAATTTAGCAACATCACTGACCGTACAATCATTTTTTTGTGGTTGGACAAAGGGTGTTTAAAATGGACAAAGCTGATGAGGATAAAGTTAGAACAAAAGAAGTAATTTGCAAGTTAATAGTGCTTAATCAGTTTGTCGCATTAGTGCCTGTTATAACAAAGGGATATGGGCAGAGGGATTTGGACAAAGAGGCTTTAGAGCAGATGAAAAGGCCAGGCCCAGCTGTGATAACATTACAGTGAGTTTAACATTGTGCTGGATGAAGGTGAATGAGTATGGACTCTTTAGCCAATAATGTGGATAATTATGCTTAAATATACAGTAGTTAAATAATCAAACAACTGAATGAAGAGCAGGCTGACGTGCACACGCACGCATGCACGCACACACCACACAACCGTTCCCCCGATCAGCCATCCAGTAAATAGTCCATGCTTGTGTACAGACTAAAAGACTATTATATCGCTTATATAGCCATTCATGGGAGGATTATTTAAATAAAGCCCTTTCCCTCTTAGGTGCTGACTTAAATTTTCCAAAATCTGGAATCCAAAGAGAGAGATTTCCAACCTGTAGCTAATATCTGAATGAATTCCCAACTTTTTTCTTGACTCATTAAGGTGATGAGTATTCTTCAATTTTAAAAGATATGATCTTCTTCTGCAAAAGAGCAATATTAATAGGGCTGGGATACATGCTCTTAGCCAAACATATGAATTAATCATGGCTCCCCAGTGTAGGTAGTGTAGCATAAATTACTTCATTGCAATTGCATCATGTCTGCCCACAGACAGACTTAATGATTTTCTGTGTACATGTTTAGCAGGGGAAAGGTAGCTGTTGTCCCTGAACCTAGGTAAAGGAAAAACTTAACTGCAGCATTTGGCAATTGTAGGGGCTTCTATAACATTTTATTGGAGTTGTAACTTTGTAATAGGATTGTTATTTCCCAGATGCAATGTGATATAGATTGGGTTTTCATTTATCTAGAGGCTTTAATTGGCCCAGCCTCTATGGAAAATCAGCATATGTTAATGGGATATCTGTTTCACCCCAATAAAGCAAGGTGATCCGATATGGTAGCGCTTCCTACAAATTGGAGAATGTCAAAAGAGTGATAATGGTCAGTTTTCAGATGCTGTAGCTTCACCTTTTAACTCAGGTAATATGATTACAATCTGGTGAGGCTGTCATATATTTTATAAGACATAAACTCTTGTATGATATATCTCTTTTATTACAGCTCAGGGAGCAGCTCGAGTGGCAACAGGCAAACTATAGTGATGGTTCAAAACCGAAGCATCAAACAGATGGCATTTTTCAGAACCTGCAATAAATTTCCTTTAATCGCTTTCAGTAACAAATGCAACTTAGAATTGGCGCCATTCATGGCAAGTGCAGATGGTGTTTCTGACTGTTTGTTGATAATAGTCTAGACATCAGGTAAAACTGTTTTTGGCACAATATGGTTGGCTGGATGTTGACTCCCAATTATCAGTCACCTTTGCTCAATAAATTAGATTTACAGACAAATGCGAGATTTATTTCTTCTGTCATTTTTGTAGTCGGTTTTTCAGATAGTCAGGATCTTGATAATTGGTTTCTTCATTGAGATACTTTGAATATCATAGCAGGACACTGCACTACAATACAGCCTATCTACAGTAGCTGTCAAAAAAGAGCTTTGACTGTTGGTGCCCTGTGAATGATCCTGGTAACATGCATTGCCGCTGTAGGTTTCTGCTGAGGTGATTAGGAATGTAGAGCAATACACCTCAGGCTTTATCAAAGCCATAAAAATTAATATATATATACGAAGCATGTTTTTATGTCTTTTATCAAATCTTTTTGCTAGTCTGGTGTAACTGAGACGTCCATTTGACTATCAAAAATATTCACTCTCCCTGGCAGCTTGCTTGCTGCTAGGTTTAGGCTACCTTGCATTGGGAATGCAACCATGCCCAAGATTATAATGAAGATGATAAAACATTTTCAGATCTACCCACCTTAAATCAAAATGTTATCGTGTTTTAAGTATTTAATGCAGAAATGCACTGCTAAAAAGAATAAGTGATTGCTGTTAAAATTGTCTGGTTAAAACAATTTGGTAGTATGTCAACTGATTTTGTCTGATTTTGTTCGTGGTCATGCTTTTTCTCTCTCCATAATTTCATTTTTACACATTTTCTCTGTCTGTTGGATAGAGTACATCTGTGGTAGTAGTTATTCATTGTTGTCTGAACTATCAAATTGTAAATTGGACCTAGACCTCCCAAATAACAGGCATATCAAGGGACCTTTACACAACAGTCTGACTCAGTGCCCATAGCCTGCCGTTCCAGGCACACCATCACTTCAGATGTTTGCGTCTTCATTTGCCATGACAACAGTGCAGCGGATAGAGCATGACACATCTTTGACAGACTGGGGAGTTAAATAGGCTTGTATGTGTTGTTTTTCTTGTCACTCTCTGCTTTATGTAACATCTATAAAAGCCAGTGCTGCTTTTTCCTGCACAATCCAAATTGCTTTGCAGAGCTGATAATGTTATTCTGTAATGAGTCTGCAGACATCCACAGACCATTAATGGATGCTCCCTGGCTGGGTGTAACAGGATGCACCGAGCAAACTGGTCAAGTCACAGGCTGGAAATCAAACATTTTGCAAACGGATGTTACGGGGCTAAATGCATTTCCCTCCTTTGTACTCTAAAACGGTTACTGTGCTGTACGACTTGCAGCTCCTAACACACTCGGTTGGCCTAATTATGGTAGATCAAACCGATTTGTCTGTAAAAAAATCCTGCAATTTTAGTAAGTCTAGTGTTTAAATGCTTTAACTCAATTCAGATTGAGCCTTAAACAATAAAAAAGAAAGAGGCACTTCAGCTGCCTTCTGTTTTGGCATAATCACCATGATATATAACACATAACCAGTTATGGTAACGAGGTCACTAATTAAGATAATTCATTCATGAATTGGAATATTTCTGTCAACATCCCTGCTTTTGCATAACCCAAGTGGTATTAATATAATCTCTGCATTGTAAAGCATCAAGTAGTTACATAGGGATTTAAGGACAATCCTTTTTTTTTCTTTTAGCACTTTAAAATCAAACTCTAAAATCAAATTGTTTACTTTGTAGAGGACTCCTGTGGTGTAAGAATTAAGTTCTTAAGTGATTGTGTTCCCATGAATCTGTCAACAGACAGACTTATGCCACCACAACAACATAATGCCCGAGATGGTATGTACTGTGGTGGCTGGAGAATAAAAGATGGAGAATAATGGAGGCATGAGGTTAGAAAATCCTGTAGAGCCGCTGGTCAAACAACCTGATGCCAGAGCATGCAGCAAAGTGATGGCTGATGGCCATGCCTCAGCTTGGCCTGGCTCAATATTTGCACAGCTGTGTATGGTCTGGAGCACATCAATGCAGGTCGGCCGACTCGCTGAACACGGCGGGTCACCACAACATGCAGACACCAAAAACAAACGAGACACTAAACACAGCCCTTTCTTTCCTAAGAAGTACTAAATATAATCCGTCTTAATAGTGAACTATTACCTACAGGAGGATGGGTTTTAATTCCAAATATTGCAGTCAACTTCTGACAGAGTTGAACTGTTTTATGAGCCAGCTTCTGCTATCTTCAGTAAAATATGTTTACGTTGTTTATGATTACGTAATTGCATTGACTAAAGATGAAGGAAACTGTTAGGGAGAGATGCTTAGACAGGTTAGCTTAGGGTTATTATGAGAGATGGGTTCGGAGGATCAGCCTTAAATTCATGGGTGTAAATCTCATCTAACAGTTGGGGGCACAATAAACATAAAATTTATGAAGTGCAATTTTTGAAGGGGACACAAATAATACAGCCACAATTATACTTGTAGAGGATATGTGTACACAGAGGAAAGCCTTAATACTAGTGTAGCATGGAGACTGTACCATTATCCTTCTTTTCAGTGTTTCTCTTGATTCAATGAAAAAGCTGATTAAATTGACCAAAATATTCTTCTTTAATACCGTTTATTTTTAGGTTGTTTACAACCAAGCCCCAAAAAATATCTTAACACAATGACTTATTTTGAAAAAGTGTCCCCATATAAAAGACATACAATGCTTTTGTACACTTGTTACAATTAGCTGATCATGGGGGAGGGGCAAGGTGGAGGGGGGTGTGTGGCCTTGACCAACTGCCACTTTGCTTGTTTGAAAGCCATGATGTCTCTCTCTCATGGGTGGGCCAAATTCTCTGGGCGGGCAAAGCAGAGAAAGGGGAGGTAACCTTGCTCCTTATGACCTCATAAGGAGGTGATTCCAGATCGGCCCATCTGAGCTTTCATTTTCTCAAAGGCAGAGCAGGATACCCAGGGCTCGGTTTACACCTATCACCGGGGGGGGGGTCCTGACCCCCTCGACCCTCCTGGGATTTCCGCCTATGGTCAAACTTGTGCGTCTATGCTGCTACTCTGAAGGAGTCATGGCTGACAGGAAGAAACAGTCCAAAGCGTGGCTTCATTTCACAAAAAAAGACGACAACAGTGTTGCTTCAGGGCCGTGCGATGTAGACTGCATTACTTGTGTGTGAGACAGAGACGCTCGTTTGTGTAAGGTGAATCAATAGCGCATCGCTATTCTACTTGGTAGCCTAGTAGTAGCAACCATGCAACTGTGACAGGGCCTGGATGCAGGCAACAGATTATATGTTTATTAAAAAAAATGCAGAGCAGTGACAATACAGACATTTCATACAGAAGATGTTTATAACGCGGACCTGGCATGTGAGTCAGCCATCACTCAGTTCGTCACTGCTGTAGTTAATACACTGATAAACCAGAGAATTATACAGGATTATACAGTAACATGCAAAATTACTTTTTAAACTCCCCTCAACAGGGTGTGAACTACGGGGGAGCTAGGGGGAGCTCGGCTCCCCTTAATAAGACATGGGCTCCCTTGAAAACGTGATTTGTGAAATTTTGAAGGGTCTCTAAAAATATTGACAATGTGTCATTTTGACGTGCAATTTCAATTTTGTGTAATCGTGGCTTGTGTAAAACTGCAACATCATCATTCATTCATGCATGATAGCGATTTAAACCTAATTCACTTCAATAAAGATAACTATACATGCTATTCTTGTTATGAGCATCAAGGTGTGGCGGCGCTGAGGTGCAAATTCAACTCATGTTTAGTACAAAAATATAAACGTTGGAGGCCATTAATCGGCACGCAAAGTCCTTGAAATCCATTCTGCAGTCAGCATCATATTGCCATGGCAAAAAGAAAACAAGGCAGTTTAATTAATTTAGGTTTTACTAAGAAATTGTGTAACGATGACGTTAACAGCAAGTCTAATTCACCTGTTGCAAGCCCTGTTAGCACATCTCCCGCCGGGGTGACAACGCAAGAAGAAGCTGAAGAAATAATGTCCTCTCTGGCTGAAGATGATCCTTACCCTCTTGCTCCTCTCTCTCCCGTTAAATTGGAACAGCCAGCAGTGGAGAGACTGGAAGAGCCGATATACATGGCTGTTTGTTAAGGATGAAAGCTTGGGGTGCGTCGCTAAGGTCTAATTGAACGGAGGAATTATGCTATTCTTCGGTAGCCTGAGTAACTTCAGCCGTTGTTCATGTCAAATCTCAAAGACAGCCTGATGCTTTGTTTACAGACTATTTGTGGCTGGCTGTTTGCTATTTGACCTATCTATTCCTGTCTAAAGTATAATATGGTAAATCCTGTAGTGCGTAGCTGTTATGTATCTTTGTATGTCATTGTCACGAGTTCGCAGTGTTTTGGATTTTCTGAGCAAAATGACTGCTGTCCCACGGACATCTCGCACACTTCTTGTCTCTCCCTCCTGGTGAACAGCAATTAACATTATGTCACAATCACATTGTGATAAAAAAATAAATAAATAAAAAAATCCTATTAAATCCATTGGTAACATTACGATTAAGATGTATTGATATTTATTGGATTTATTGGAATTTAAGAAATCAACTGGGCTCCAGGAGTACATTAAAATAAAAGCTTGAAGTTCATTAAGCTTTGTTTTATTTGTTAAGCTTTTTAAATCTGTCTTTGAATCATATAGCACAATTCAGATATATATATATATATATATATATATATATATATATATATATATATATATATATATATATATATATATATATAGACCTTTTTAGTTGGAAAAATGTCATAAGTCAGGCGAAGGTGGCAAACTGCTTTCATACTGTCGATGCCACTCAAAGTGATATTTGATGTGGTTTTTAGAGAGAGAGATAGAGTTCTAACCCTGACAGTTAATGCGTTGTGAGAAATGTTTAATGTCAGAAGAAATATCCAACATGGCATGAAGTGGTGCATTGAGAGGGAGAGAGAGTGCTTAATATTTAAATAGTGTAAAGTACTTATATCTTTCCTTAATGAATCCAGGCATGGCCCCTATGCAGGGTTTTAGGTCCAAAAACGGATCCTACTAGATCATATCTTACTAATGTTGCACTGAATGATCCTATATACAATTTGGAAACACAGACCAGGCTAAAATGACAATGAAACATCTGAAAATGAGAATTGACAATTGTTTAATTAAGCGTTCAAGTAAAGGGAAATGAACACTACTGTTCTCACTCATCCTTTATTTACTGCCTGCCCTCTTCTCTGTGACTCCTCACTTGTCTCTCCTGCCAAAGTGTATTATTAAAAAGAATTGGGTAATATGATATACACCTTTATTTCATCTTTGTGTTTGAGTTTCCATCATTTGGATTTAGAAATGTCTCAAACATAGACCTGACCAAACTGTTTTACATTAATGTATTTATACAATTGTACTATATTATGACACTAATTATGCTAAATGTTTATTGTTATATTGAGACTATGGGCCCTATCTTACACCCAGCGCAATTGACTTTGTACACCGACGCATGTATTATTCCTATTTTGCACAGACTCACGTCGGTAAATGAGGGACCCAGCAGTTGCATTTTTGCAAACCATACATAAATACAAGGACAAATATGACCTTGTTTTACACAACATTTCCATGAGTCATGGATGTGTTGATGACATAAATGAGGAAATATTAGAAGACTTAAGGAGATATGATTTTGAACTGCATGTGCCGATGCCACTTGACCCAAATGCCCCAGCAGCAGCAGCAGCACGGGAGAGGAGAGACCGAAGAGCTGCATCGTCTATAGCGAGGTAATCCCGGTCTAATGTTAGACTACATTGCAAAAATATCACCATGCATTCATAACCTCGTGATTCAGTGAGAGCGAGCCCAAAACATTGTAACGTATATTTTTGTGACATTTCTGTATTTACATTTTGTCAAAAAGAAAAATCAATAGCAAACGTCGGTCTCCTCTGCTGTGAACCGCTCTTGGCGTGCGCCCATGGATGTATTAAGAGCGTGCGCAAATCCGCCATTATAATAGCAATTCGCCATAGAACAAGCGCGCCTGCTTCTACAGGGAATGTGAGATAACGCTCTGATTGGTTTATTGCACGTTATGCTCAAACCACACCTATGACTAATGTAGCTACTTCAGACCAACTCATTTTAGATTTGCGCCGGGCGCAAGAGTCATTGATCCCACCGGCCCGGGATCGGCCCACAAAGCTACTTGTGTTTGGCGTTTGATACTTGAGTTTCAGATCGTTTAAAATAGGGCCCTATCGGTTCCACTGTACTGTGATAACCAAAGAACATAGAATATCTCTGTGGTAATTACATATTTTTAATTTAATCAGGTCAGTTTTTATTTGAACAGCAGAGGGACAACATCCTAATTAGGGTTGAGCATCGTTTGGATATTAACGATTCTGATTCCAGTTGCGATTCTTCCTTTCGATTTTGGTTCTTTGAGTGTTGGAGTTGAAACGGGTCACATGCTTATTTCACAAATAAGAGGAATGCTTTATTTTGACTCCAAGGTGGGTTGCAGTTTGACGGGGTGTTTTCAATGTAAAATAAAGCCACACTAGAGCACCGCTTACTGTGCTCCATGGCTGCAACACAACAAGCACCTGGCTGCTACGGAAACCAAAACTTGCACATGTTAAATTTGGAACCTATGATCAGATTTGAAACCAAATCCTCCAAACGATTCCAATAAAGAAACGATTCCGATGGAATCGTAATTTTTGAAACTATTCCAAGTAGGAATCTGTTCTCGATGCCCGATCCTAATCCTGCTCTTCCTCTCTCATCTCCATCACCTTCTCTCTTCCTTTTTCTCGGTGTCCTCATCTTGTCCTATATCTCTTCCCTTCCCAAAGCTGAGCTTTGATTGACGTAGTCTTTTCATTTTCGTCTGTCTCAGTGAAGAAAGTAAACACAGGGTCAATTGATATTTATATGTAAATGTTACTGGCCTCTGCTAGGATAATCTTGCAATGAAAATAAACATTGGGGTGAAAGTGAAACTAACTAGCTGGCATTACAATGGAGGGCTACTGTTGATGTGATTTAATGCAAGCACATAGTATGTCATAGGTAAGGATGGTTATCGCCATGATTTTAACGGTATTACTACTCCTCCTGACTGACTGGCTTATCGAATTGGTACTTACTACTACTTACTAACGGTATTCTTATCGGTACTTTTTTTAAGGAAAAAAAGAAACTAATTAACAACAGAATTGACACTGCTTTATTTTCTCAGAATTTACCCCTGGGGCCCATTTAATACCGGGCTTCGGTACCCATCCCTAGTCATAGGATGTCTTGGGATGAATGGCTTTGAACTATAAGCAGTCCACTAGTCAAATTCTCCAGTTACCTATATCACGCGTCACATGGATTCAGCTGCCTTACCAAGCAAGCAATCGTGGCAATCAGATGAGCAAGTCAGTAATTTAAATGTTGTACCATATCTTTTATTATATACAGTATACACCTCAGAGAAAATACCAAGTTTGGGACTTTGGTGACCTCACTACTGGGTACGGCCATGTAAGTAAAACTTTAAGTCGCACTTACTAACATTAAATTGTTCACGTTGGAAAGTGAGGTCAATGAGCAGCAGCTCTGCAAATAATCTGCAACCTTCTCTCTATCTTTTGACACTGGCTGTGCTGTCGGAGTTTTATGTAAATTGTAATGAAATCATTTGTCCTTGGATATAGGTTGTGCTGTGTAACCATTGTAGCAAAGATAGGCTTTCAGCCTGTACAGATCTTCCACACAATAACGTCAGTGGATTGTCAGGATTTCACTGATCTCTTGATATGTTCTATTGTGTGCTTTGAGCTGAGACATGCACTTTGACTGCGCTGCCCAAAGAAAACCTCTCAAAACAATAGAGCCATAAATTTCTACATCATTATAAGCTATTCAGATGTTCCCTGATTGATGTGCATATTCTAGAAGCCTGAGGGCCATCAAAGTCAAACATAAAATACAAATGAGATCTTTATGAACCATATTCATTCACAGTCTGCTGCTGCATTCTGTTTAATTTTCTCTCTATCCAACTCTTTATCTCAATCGTGCTCCTCCAATCTGTTGTAAGCTGAACATTATACAAAACACAACAAACACAATGCCTTTTATCAGGTCATTTATTTGTGGTTATGTATACTGTGTACACACACACATATATATATATATATATATATATATATATATATATATATATATATATATATATTTTTTTTTTTTTCCAAATGACTCCACGATTTGACTGTGGCATCTTTTACACAGCTATAATTGTTTATTTATTTAGAGAAGATTCTGAACAAAAATATACTCAGAGCCTAACAACTCCCTGTGGGAGTGGCCACTGAAGTAGGAGCCTCAGGTGCAATCAGTGGTATTTGGCCGGTCATCGTCATGATTTCCCAGGCCATCTGATATAGCCTCACCAACAGTCATAACTCACACACCTCAGTTCACCTGCCAAGGGCACATTTAGCCTCAGGTTGACACTACCACCATGAGGTACCACTGTAAAGCATAATGCCTTCTGCTGCACAGGTATTGAAGTTGTTAAAGTAAACTTTCACCACACAGACATTTAAATCAAATATAACTGTGCATAAATATCTAGCTCTAATCATTTTGCCTGATAAGGACTCATTTTGCTCAGTATTAGTTTCACAGTCTTTAATTTGATTCCAGTTGAGTGGGTTTAGACTAAGATCCCCCCCTGTCAGATAGCACTGACACATTTAATTTTTGTGAATTTGGATAACCTTTTCTGAAATGTCAAATCTCTAAAACTTAAAGAGACGCTTTGAGGTGCTTACTGAAAAATGGAAATATTGCCAAATGTTTTTTTTTTTTTTTTTTTTTTTTTATTTTCATTTTATTGCAACAGAATTTTAAACTGTTATTTAAAGTATATGCATTCCCTTTTGGTTTCGGCACAGCAAAAATAAATTTAATCTTTTGGTTTCAACTTAGGACCAAATAAACAAAATAATGTTGGGAAACAGTCTCACCAAAAGGTCAATGTATTAGCAGTTATGGGGCTTGGATTATATGACATGGTTTTCATCAGCAAAAGAAGTTGTCCTCAAAATTGAAGATGTTCAAATATCCTTTTTTTGCTGAGCACTTTAAGGCCTGAAGGAAACACATTATATACGATTTGAAAGCTTCTGTTTCCAAGGTCGAGAATGATGTACTGCATTTTTTTCTTCCTGCTTTGGAAGGGTAATTCAGTTAAGATATTCGTGCGCATGGCAGACTTTTTTTATTTTATTTTTTATATTCCGGTTTAATTGTCCCATTGCCATGATGGACACATGCCTACGCTGATTAAGAGAAGCTGGGAGCAAATTGCATAAAAATAGATGCAGGTCTCAGTGTGATAAACCCCACATGATTTGTGTTTAATTTTTTACCGTCTAATAATTGCCCTTGCAGCGCCAGAGAAGAAAAAGGTCAGTGAGGATAGAAGAAGTAATTGTATTGCATTGTAATTTAGATTAGAGAAACATGTTGAAATTTGTGATGGGCTACAAATTTAATACTGTAGGATACGGCCCTTAAATAATACTTAAGTTATAGTTCATTTAGGATGGATGTCTCTTGTCAGTGTAGGATTGCCATTAAGACAACTAGATGTATAATACAGTCATAAATGCCCATTGGTGGCATTACAGGGTAAATGTTACATCACATATCATTGATTATTATTGTATTGCACTGCATGAGATGCGTACAGAAAGGGATGAATTGACCTGTATCATTCCACCAGCTCCATAAAAATATATCTGGATAAATCTCAGTGTTGCGGGTGCATTCAGATGTAAATCAAAATGGTCTCAGTGGGTGACACAAACACTGCTAGCAGACAAATATACCATGCAAGCTGGTTACACAATATTTCTCTGCTGTAAACATGCTGAAAAATGCAATGAATATGATGCTTTGTTAATATGTATGTAAACCGGTGTTGGAGAGACTTTCTCAGAGATGCTGCAGAGAAGAGTTTGACTCCCCCCGTGTCTTTAAGACATGCTGATGCTCACTAAACCAGACTGACATTGTTCAATGTTAGAGGATTTGCATTGGCCGTCCGAAATCTGCTAGAGTTTATTGGGTGTACAGCAACCCGAGATTGCTCAATAACTATTTGCAATGACGGGGATGCTACAAAGCACAAGGGGGAATGGAAATGTTTCTGCAACAGTGTGGGGATGAAAATAAATGAGCGGGTGGAAGGGTGAGAATTAGGCTGAATCTGCTATTGATCCTCTGAGGTACTGTACAGTACACACAGCATCTCGCAGAGTAAGGATAGTGGAGAGGCACGATCATAGGAAAAGCTGTTTATCTTTGATTTCCCTCGATCAGTAATCAGGGCCCTGGTATTGTCAATTATTTGTAATTTTTCCCTGTTTGACAGCACATAAGCCCATAAGATCCAACACAATATTGAGCCTCATAAAGAAAGGCAAATCCAGACTTTATGGGATTACTGACTCCCTCATAAACTAGGAACTCAACACCCTCCTGAGCGAATATTCCATTTATAGGATTTATTTTGTAGATCCCAAAACCGAGTTCACCGCTTTGCTGAACCTTAGCAGATCAAATGGTAGAGCTCCGATGTCAACAGTGCGCTAAGCTTTTCAATATGCATCACCTCAGCTGACACTGAGAGAGGTAAATCTCCAGGCCATCAATACTGCGAGAGAGGGAATTGAACATGATCCAAAACGCATCAGATGATAGATCTCTGCGTAGGGGGTTAAAGGGGATATGACTGCTCGCTGCATAAGATGCAGAACTGATGCAAGTACTGTAATGCCTATGTTAATGTTAGCATTGGATTAAAGATACAGATCATGATGGCGTTATTTCTGCCGTTGGCAAGGGTACATGGAAAGATTATGGTGTAGCTCAACTCATTTGAAAAAACGGAGAATTATGATTTGATTGAAAATATATACACAAGGAGAAAAAGTATTACAAATTGATATGTTGTCATAAATCTTGATTTTAAGTAAATCTATGGACTGTACAGTACACACCTGTCAGGTATAACAACTTAAAGCCACGTGTTGCCACTGAGAATCCATGAAAACTAGTTGGCAAGTTTGCAGAGATGTCAAAATATTCAGCTAAAAGTAGTGTCCAATTGGTTTACATAGCTAAGAAAGGGATAAACAGTGGAAATATTTAGCAAAAAGGAATGGATAAACAGTTGAAATAATTATTTAAAATGAATGGTGGAGTAGTTGGCTAAAACTAAGGAATACATGGTTCAAATAATCTCCTAAAAGCTATATATATATTTATTTATTTTTATTTTAGGGCTGTCAAAATTAACGCGTTCATTTTTGCGTTAATTTTTTAATATTTAACTCGTTAAAAAAAATTAACGAAATTAACGCAGCTGTGTTTGTTTACTTCATGTGGCGGCTGAGAAACGTAATACGTCTACATAACAGCAAGCGGCGCTACTCTGTATTGTTGCCCAAGTAATGAAAACCGGCAGCTGATTGGACGAACGCGTCACATGGGTTTGTTTTCTCCGGATATTGAGAGCCAGACTGTCATGGCGACCGTTCAGAATACGATCTCATATTGTACTAAAATAGTTCACTGAAACATGTTTCTGAAAACATTTTAAGCAAGAAATAGGCCGTGCAGTTGCTGAATCTGTCTTCATTTCAGCTCAACACAGGTCAGTTTAGAAGATTTTCGTCAGATTTTGAGAGACTCTAGTCACCTCATTCCGCTCGCCATTTCCGGGTGAGTCCCGACTGCCCTGCCGCCGACTGAACTCTCGGCTCGTTGGAGATGAACTGCGCCTCGCCTGTAAAGTAGACGAGAGTAGGCGACAGCAGCCGGGGACGGTGACAAAAATCTGCTCTCAAGTCAGACAGTTTCTAGCCGTTTCAGCAGCCTTCAGCAGGACTAAATAAGCTAAATTGTTGCTGCTGTTCTGAAAGATATTAAACATTCTGAACTTAGCAGAACCTTTCCTTGTTTGTTTTTTTCTTCATATTTACAAAGTTAAGTGATTTAGCATTTAAATATCAATTATTACAATATAACAATTATTTTTATATATATATATATATATATATATATATATATATATATATATATATAAACAGTTAACGTAATTATGTAAAACTAATGAATAAACAGCTTAATAGCTAATCAGGGTTTCCCACAGAAACTTTGTTAGTTAAGGTGGTATGGTGGGTTTTGCGTGGAGTTTTGAAAAGTGTAAACACACTTGCAACTGCTTTACCGGCTATGCCGTGACTTGTTGTGACTTAAACAAAGTCAACGTTGTTTCGCTCCGTTGGCACCACAGCTCTGCGTGTGTGTCGGCAGTCGAAGCTCCGCTCTCGGTCAAGATGCAGAGATGTCAGATAAGCTCACGCTTATGCCCTCTCAGGTACCAAAATTTGGCATGGTTTGATTTAAAGTGAATCTGTCCTCGGTAGTACCGACGTGCCGATCGTTAAGGCGGCAGGCGTGTCTTGCTAATGCGGGTGTCTTGCTAAAGTTTTTTGAAATGAGCAAAATGGATAGAAACTTTTTTATGAGCAGCAACAAAATACAGCAAAAAAAAAGACAACTACAAAAAAAGACATTCAGTTTAATTCAAGTTGAAGACAAACATTTAGCAATTTAACTTCTTGTTTGGCAAAAATCCAAACACACTGTACTAGCACTGATTTTTATTGAAGCATCAACTTCAAACCATAATCAGAGACAAGCCACACAAGAGAAAAACTCCTTTATAACTCCGTTCCATTTTTTTCCCTTGCGTTTGAAAGTTGACCCCCGTAAAACAGACTCTCACAGTTTCTTTCCTCTCTACAAATTCATCTTTTCATCTGAAATCTATATACGAGATGTCCCATAGCAGCATCAAGACAGGCTGACTCATTCATGTTTTAATGCTTCTTTATCTTAGCACATGCTGTTTACATTCTATAGTGTATTCATTTATAAGTAAGAGACATTTCACGCTACACATGGCAATGTGTAAGGTTGTGGAGCCACATCTATGAACTGTTTGCTTTTCCCAGAAGTGGAGGTAATTACCAGAGCTGGGAGTGATGTGGGCTTTCTTCTCCTCTACATTCATATTTAATGTGCCCCCATGTATGGTTTCACCACACAAGAAAATATGTACAATGTGTTGGAATGACACACACATTAGGCTTATGGCTTTGTGCCTCAGAGTGACGTGTGGTCTGTGCTAAAGCGGGAAAGTGTATGACTAAGTTTTAGCTCATAATGATAACATCTCATTAAATGAGTCAGTGGGAATGTCTGCTTACTTGTTTGTCTAGATGCCTTTAATGCCAGAGCCCATCATTCAACACTAACAGGGCATTTTCCTTTTCTTTGATAATATCGCTAATGATAAGGTATGCAACTATATGTGCCTACTATATATTCTCTATGCTTGTTATAATGGTTTGTTTTACGGTCATACAACAGTGAATTTCTATATAGGCCACAGTGCAGCCGTGTTTGTTATTAGATGACAGAGAACCAGAGGGTATTACAAGTACAATCTCAAATGTCAGAATATGCATCAACATCCTTGCCATGAGTTCCTCTCTGTCTCTCTTTCCAAGTCAATAACATTCTCACTGCATAGAAGAAAATCAATGTGTGCGAGGCATGATGGTATTGTGAATTCTAGACACAACAATCTCCACTGCAGAAATGTCTCCTGATGATTCAGGATGGTTGCTGTGTGTGAAAATTGCACATCATCCAGTGAATGTGCAAAAGAAATAAGTCAAGGTAAGATCAAGTTATTTCTTTTTTTTCCGACACCATCATGTGAGAAAGAGACGCTCCTCATCTCCCTCCCTGCTTGAGACGCACACACGTCAAACATGAAATAGACAGGAGATGAAAAAAGAAAAACATATCAACTATTCTCTGTGCTTTCTTTACAATCATGTCAATATGAGGGTAAGTGACTTCCATATTCTCCACCGACCTCCAAAATGATGAGAGGGGGGTGATGTAAGAGTTACAACTGCTGCAGTGTATTAGAGGGAGAGAGTTGGCGCAGAGAAGAGGGAAGGGAGGAGCAAAACAGGGAAGAGGGGAAAGACAACCTGACAGACGGACTCGGAGACAAAGAGCAAAAAAAAATATTCAGAGAAAGTCTGAGAGAAGAATATTTACATGACTGTTGCACTTTAATTTGATCCTAATGCCCTCCCATCTACAGCCTGATCAATTATTTACGCAGCATTTTCCTTTTATACTTAAGTCATGCTATTTAGCGAGATTAAAAAAAAATCTAAACATTAAACGCCTTTGGTTTCTCAAGCTGTTCAATTGACTTCATGATGTATTCAGGCTTATCAGACGTGCTCTGCCCACACTGGTTGTACTGAGTATCGGGTCACAATTCAGTCAATGGCTTTTCCCTGTACTGTATAGCTTCACGTTCTCATGGGAAAACTCCTCCACACTTAATTCAGTCTCCCAGCGCTGTGAATGCGTGTTGTTTTAGATGGGCTGAGCTGAACGTTTTTATAAAGGGCTGCTCTTGAACAAAACTCTTTAACAGAACGTGATGTCGTGTAGGAGGACATATGGAGTGTGTTGTAAATGGCGAGCTTTGCAGGAGACAGTAACAGGATGGTGTGAGCTCTAATGCGGTCATTATAAAAGAGAGTGAAAGCAAATATTTTCTATTTCATTGGCTGTGTCAATTAGGACCTGGGTGACAACTGGAATTGTTTGTACAGTCGCGGTTCAAGGCAGTCAGACAGCAGCAATTGTTTTGAGGAACAACTTTCATTTTAAAGTTGTTAAAATGAAAGTGACCCGATACCGGATAAGCGGACAAAGAGACAGACACAGACAGACAGACGAGACTTTCATTTTAAAAGAAATGCCAAAAAAACAAGTTTGACGCCAGTGGGGATCTTTGCCCTCTTTGCTACATTTTGAGTTTGCCTCCTCATTTGTGCCATGACTCGGCAGCTGTGGAAGGCACTTCTGAAACGACATCTCAGGAGCTGTTTTTGCCAAGTGAAAAGTAACACTGAATTACTATGAAACTGGGCTCCAGACAGAATGAAGTCTATGGGGGAAATGGACACAAAAAGAGAATAAATCAAAATGCCACAATAAATGTTGAATGTTTTCTCTATACCCAGAGAAGTGTAGCGTAGTGGCTACCGCAGGTCAGAGTGATACCTCTTCAGGGACCCATAAAGAGATTTGTCAAGTCCCTGTATCTCGATGTCAAGTAGGCGTTTAAACGGATCGAGCTTGCTCCCTGACCTGGCATGCTTGTCTTGTCAACCTGACTCAATAAAGCCACAAACATCAGATTGAGTCAAGTGAGTTTGACGGCTTTTTGTGTTGAATGTTTTTTTTTTTAAGTTGTAACTCTTTAGCTTTAGTGTTTCTGAACTCACTCTGGAGAAAGAGTCATCCATGAAGATTCATTGACCCTTCACTCATCTCCGCAGGCTTACTTTGCATGTGGATTTATGATTATCCTAATCAGGATTAGTGTGATGTAGAGATAAATTAAAGGATGATTATGTTTCTTGTAATATTCCGATATTTCTGTGGCCTGGGATTTGTCACGGTACAGGAGCTTGTATTTATCAAACATCTTTGAAATAGTCCAAAGTATTATGCATAGGTCTGGTAAATTTGTCTTGGACTAAAAAATTGTCCTGGTTTAGATAAACATGAGAGATAATTATAAAGCCTCCTACATGCACATTTGGAGAGAAATAGAACTCATGACTTTGAATGTTAACTTAAAATGTGATTAATTGTGATGGTTGCTGTTCAACAATCAGTTGTCATCATCTGCAGTTGTCTCAAAGTGATTTAAAAACAAGATGAATGTTTTTGCCTGCCTTGATGAGGCAAGTTGGCCCGTCAATATTTCACTTGCACAAATGTATGTTGGCAAATTCTCAATAGTCATTGAACGAGCCAGGAGAGAACACAGCTTGATTGCATTACAGCTTGATTGCATTTACGACATGAAAACTTTTGGAGACGAAAAGCCTTTTTTACACTTTCAGAACCTTCAATGCCTGAAAGCACAGCCAAAGTTTGAGCCATCTTGTTTTTCAATTCAATTCAATTTTATTTATAGTATCAAATCATAACAAAAGTTATCTCGAGACACTTTACAGATAGAGTAGGTCTAGACCACACTCTACAAATTCCAAAACCCCAACAATTACAGTAATTCCCTCAAGAGCAAGCATTAGCAGTGGCTATTGCGACAGTGGCAAGAAAAAACTCCCTTTTAGGAAGAAACCTCAGCAGACCCAGACTCTTGGTAGGCGGTGTCTGACGGGCCGGTTGGGGGCGTGATGAACAGTGGTGATAATAGTCACATTAGAAGTCACAGTGACTTCGAAGGTTATCGTGGAAGTTCATGTCATAGCAGGGCACATCGTGTCATACTGAGTAGTGCAGTCTCCTATACCGGATCCTGACTACTCTGTGCATAGGAACATCACAGCAGGGTGTTGCGGGATGTAACGTGGCGCTGCAGAGCACGGGTGGATGCTGCGGATGCAGCAGGACGCAGCAGGATGCGGCCGGGAAATGCAGAGAATCCAAGAAGAAACATAAGGACTCCGGGGAGTAAACTCCCCAGAGCTAGATTAGTAACAAGGATTTCTGGGACAGGATGCATACAAAAGTAACAAGTAGAGATGAGAGAGCAGCTCAGTGTGTCTTACAGAGGAACAGCCTCCCCGGCAGTCTAGAATTGTAATAGCATAACTTAAGAGAGGCAGGTTAAAGAGAGGTGCCTGGTCGGGCTAGAACTCTCCCCAACCGGATCGGGCTGTACTGGCCTGCCTCCCTCTACTCTCGCTAGATTATTAATTATACAGTATATAAAACTGATGACTACGAGGAGAAGCAGTGGGCCGTTTTCTCTTTCATATTAGAGTTTCCTTGTGTTTACTATGGCTTATTTACCTCACCACCTCTTTCTCTGCTCAACTCCAAACCAGCAGACCATAGTACAATGGACCACACACCTCCAACTTCCATGTAGATGTGCCCTGCCCACACAGGTCAGTGCAACAGTGCTAGTATGCTATGCATTAGTAAGTAATAAGGTGTACAATTCTGCTTAAAGGTAGGAGCATTTAGGTAATTAAATAGTTAGAATTACGAGATGAAATCTTCAAATTCCAGATTTAATCCACCAAGAGCCCAAAACCGAAAACTATTTAGTTTACTATTGTATATAACAAAGACAACCTTAAAATCACATTTAAGACATTGGATGTTTGGCATATTTGCTTGGGGAAATAACTAACAGTTAATCATCAAAATAGTTGCCAAGTCATTTTCATCAAATGAAATGAAAGTCATTTCTGCTCTTTTGATATAGGTATATCTACCTCAAATGTCCAGTATTATTGGGTGTACGATAATTATGATGAATTCACTGCTCTACAGCCTTTTTAACAAACAGTAAAATATGATGGGGAGGGGGGATTTTGGTGATTAACAATCCAAATGTACATATTGGATTTGGAGATTCCGTTTTAATCCTCAGTTTAATGAGTACTTCAACTTAAAGTTGGACAGAAAATGAAGCTTTCTATTGCACTCTCACTTCAACCAGTTCATAACGTCTACTGTACTTTTCTTTTTAACCAGTTGCTCAGGCAGACTAGCTTACTGACATTTTCACATGACAAAGCTGACCTGCACAATGTGGCCTGCCAAAGAAAACCGACCACCACTGTAGGGGACGTGCCTCTATGCTGATACTGGGCTCAGGCTAGAGTTTTGTCTATGGACAACAGAGGTGGGACCAAGTCACTGTTTTGCAAGTCACAACCAAGTCTCAAGTAATGAATGACAAGTCCCAATTCAAGTCCCAAGTCAAGACTAACCAGTCTATATCCACAACGTTCGACTTCCAGGATGTTCGTTACATTCCGCTTTTTTTGTGTTAGCATTCTAAACTCCAGTGGATTCATGACTACGGTTAACTGCTCCTAAGATCTCTGCAGGGTAAATCCAGACGGCTAGCTAGACTATCTGTCCAATCTGAGTTTAAAGACTAAAACACCTTTTGAACGTACACACGTTCTACCAAAACACTGTTTTTCTCCCATCCCGGAATGTTGTGTGGACTCGCCAGACCCTCCGCAGCATAGAGGAAGGTCTGGCAAAGCGAGACTAAGACTAACAAGTCTCCTTCGTCTGTTAAGGTCCTCTGCAAATGCAGCCTTGAAGCACACTATGGAGGCAGGGTAAACATCTGAGACCTCCGTTGTAGGGAAGAGGTGGCACAGTGCAGGCAGCACCACAGAGCAGGACACACATTCATCACCACAGAGGTGCTCAGTGGCATAACAACAAACACAGGACCAACAGAATGACTACTCTTTTCATTCAGATAACACCCATTTAGGGGACAGCCTAAAAATGTTTCTAAAATACAATAACAAAGTGACTATTATATTAATTGTATTTGTCAGAAAATGAAATGGAGAGCATAGGGAACTCACCTGCATGGCTCTAGCAGTGTTTACAACTTTATCAGCCTGTCATAAACAGCTGACGTTACCATGGCTACATTCTGCTTCTGCTGTGCCAGCATTGCCTTCAGTGGGTCTTTGTTGTGTTGGACCCGCTTTATGATTTCAAGTGTTGAATTTGAATGCATGGGTACATCCTGGACGAGTGACTCCTCTTCTTGCCCATGAGAGGCTTGCTGAACTTTCAGCTCTGCTGTGTTTGAAATGTCTGACTATTTTACGGCACTTGGCCTAAGCACTGTTAAACCTGCTGTCACAGAGAGCCACTGTGCTCACCCTCTGCATAACGTGCGCTACATAGGGCATATGCTGGTATATGTGGGCGCCTTGCGACCGCAATCCTATTGTGAGCGCTATCTGTACCTATAGTGGTGACCTTGTCTTGTTATCTCCCACTTCTTTGCAACTTAAAGAATCTTCATCAAAATGCCTTTCACTACACCTAAAGCTAATGAGTGCAGTTGCCATTTGTCATTGATTAGATGTGTGTGCTGTTACACCAAGATACAGTATCTCACAAAAGTGAGTACACCCCTCACATTTTAGTAAATATTTCATTATATCTTTTAATGGGACAACACTGAAGAAATGACACTTTGCTACAATGTAAAGTATTAAGTGTACAGCTTGTATAACAATGTAAATGTGCAGTCCCCTCAAAATAACTCAACATACAGCCATTAATGTCTAAAGCGCTGGCAACAAAAGTCCATACACCCCTATGTTAAATTCCCATAGAAGCAGGCAGATTTTTATTTTTAAAGGTCAGTTATTTCATGGATCCAGGATACTTTGCATCCTAATAAAGTTCCCTTGGCCTTTGGAATTAAAATAGCCCCACATCATCACATGCCCTTCACCATACCTAGAGATTGGCATGGGGTACTTTCCATAAAATCATGTATCAATGCAAATCAAACTAGCTATTAGGCTAACTGACATAAACCATGCCAATCCCTAGGTATGTTGAAAGGTATGTGATGATGTGGGGCTATTTTAATTCCAAAGGCCAAGGGACCTTTATCAGGATGCATAGTATCTTGGATCCATGAAATAACTGGCCTTTAAAAAAATAAAAATCTGCCTGCCTCTATGGGAATTTAACATAGGGGTGTACTGACTTTTGTTGCGAGCGGTTTAGACATTAATGGCTGTATGTTGAGTTACATTTACACTGTTATACAAGCTGTACACTTAATACTTTACATTGTAGCAAAGTGTCATTTCTTCAGTGTTGTCCCATTAAAAGATATAATGAAATATTTACTAAAATGTGAGGGGTGTACTCACTTTTGTGAGATACTGTATGGCTGCTTACTGATGTCCAGTGGTCTTCTGTCAGTGCAATAAATGTAGCTTGTGCGAACTGCCTTGCTTTCATTGTTTTCACTGCCATACAATTCATGAATGAAAAAAATCCTTGGAATATCATATATTTGAGAGATTTCTTCAAAGATTATTAGAATCCCTTCTTTAAAGAGGTCATCTACTTTACTCATTTCTTTCTTTGCAGATATCTGGAATCCTGCATCCAGCTTGCGTGGTTTAAATGAAACATTGCCCCACATTGGGCTGAATTGTGACAGAGTCCAATATGTTCTCAGACCATACATTACCTATATTAAAGCGCCCATATTATGCTCATTTTCAGGTTCATAATTGTATTTTAAGGTTGTACCAGAATAGGTTCACATGGTTTAATTTTCAAAAAACACCATCATTTTGTTGTAGTGCACAGCTCTCTCTCACTGCTGCAGCTCCTCTTTTCACATTGTTTTAGCTACAGGGTGAGACCTCTTTTCTTCTTCTTCTGTACTATCTTTGATTGCACTCGCACATGCGCAGTAGCTCAGATGTAGATCAGATGTCAGCTAGCTCCATAGACCGTAAAAGAAAGGTTGTTTCTCCAACTTCGGTCAGTTACAAGGCAGGATTAGCCAGGAGACTTCTAAACGAGGGCGCACATGTAAGTAGTTCTTTTGTAGATTATGGTGAATTTATGTGTGTTGTAGCAGTGCTTTGCTATTGAGAACGAGCTGGCTAACTGCTAGCGTTAGCATGCTAACGCTCGGCTAGTGACGTAGAAAGCCGTGCAGATTTTGAACAGCTCACCCGGAGACTGAAGGTAGGACACATTCAGAAACCGTATCTCACTCAAAACAGCATGGATGGATTTTTTTCAAAGTTTGTATGCGTGTGGAAGCACCAGAGACACAAAATAACACCCCAAATCCCAGAAAAGTGATTTCTTTTCATAATATGGGCACTTTAAGAACTATAGGATGCACAGTATCTGTTCTTAAGTACTTGCTTGCCTGAATTTAGGTACAAATGCAATAAAAGAGCCTGACTCTATGTCCATCCAAGACTGAGCATCTCCAGAAGAAAAATAGAACATTAGCCTATAGTTCTCAATTGTGTTGCTAAATAGTTAAATTTTCAGCTCCACACAATTTTCCTCTGTTTTGTAAAGTTGTAGCCGTTTCAATGGAGGATCAAAGAAAAGGAAAAGGCAATTTCACTGACTTTGAGATAAGAAAATTGATAGAGCTGTACAGTCAGCACAGACATACGTACATTGACTGCTCTGACTCAGGCAGCCTTTGTACAGAGAGCGATGTATGAAAGAAGTGGAAAGACTTCCTGAGCAGAGTGAAGAAAGACCAGTCCTCAAAAAATAAAAAACCATCCAACCGGCGGGGGTCCTCCCATTAAGGTAACATAATTGTGGATATATTTTGAGAGGACTCCCTGGCTTTTACTGGTTTTGTTGGTGCGGAAAGTGGCGGTACCGACCTGGAAGAGAATGCGGTCTCTCCAGGTTGTCCATACAGGCAGTGAGAGTGTGAATTGGGAAGGTGTGTAGAACGTGCTTAGATTTCGTCTTTACGCCTGCTACTGACTAGGCATAAGAATTACGCCCAGTCTTAGCGAGAAGAGGGCTCAAGCCAAGATGGTGCAACTGGTGTAACTATTAAGTTGGACTTAGAACACTGAGTTAAGACCTACTTAGCTTAAGACCAGACATAAGCCCTGTTGGTGCAACCGGCTCCTTTATTTGCCTACTAGATCAAATTGCTATTGCTAGTGGTTCAATAGGTAGTATGAACTGAAGTGGTGATAGAGGTGAACCTTGGGGGTAACCTCTTGTAATATTCAGACACCTCTTAATTTGTCGGTACCTCAGCTATAGGGTTGAGATGTAATAGTTTGATACAGTTAAGGAAAGTATTTCCAAAACCAAATCAAGCTATAATGTCAAAGATATAAGTCCACTCAACCATATCGAAGGCCTTCTCCGCGTAAAGCGAGAGAAGAGGCGGGTCTTTTTCTTCTTATTGGCAGTACGGTACATTGAGAACGCGCCTTGCATTATGAAATCATTGCCTTCCCTTTACAAATCCATTTTGGTCATCCCCCACAATACTTTTTATATATAATACAATCTGCTCAAATGTTGTGCAATTGTACAAGAGAGACTGAAATCTGAGCTAATACTGAAATACAGTATTTGCAGAAGACAGCAGACTGGTTGGAAATCACATTAAAAAAAAAATCAACCTGCTGTCAAATCCAAAGGAATCGTATGACTCATTCCAAATGTTAGAACCATCTCAATTCTGATGATACCATGAATCAAGTTAATCTCATGGCTAGACTGGAGGCACAAGGAACTTTTTATAACCCTCGGGAAAAACAAAGAAGGCCATCAAGATCTGTCCAACCTAAATAAACATCTGCAAGCAAATACACTGAACGGATTCCTATTAAAGGTCAAGTGCTTCAATCTGAAACCGAAACATGACCAGGCTCTAATCCAACATCTCAAGCTTTGCCAAAAGCATCAACAGCAATGTTCTAAACAAATAGAAATGTCAGAGCTGGACACAAAGCAGTCTTCACAGGAGCCTCTTTTCATCACTGCAACATGCAAGAGAAATAGTTTCCACGCCAGCCATCAGGGATAAAAGCAGAGAAGATAGGTACAGTAAAAGAGTAAGCAGCGGGAGATGCAGATTGCGAGTGAGGCAGAGATAGAAACAGAGGGAGAGGGGGGTGGGGGGGTTGACAGTATGTGCGTATAATCCTGGACTTATTAAACTCCAGGGTGTGCTGCTGGATTTTTATGTTAATAATGTGCACCAGCACATGGCAGGCAAACGGGTTGTGGATGCTCCCTTCATTAAATGAGGTCATTTACTATACCAGCAGGCCTAAACACAACCTGAGATGAGACCGATCCTATCTGCAGCATGCTGCTATGATGCCCCTTTCCCACAGCACACATTTGATTATTAGTGCCATTTATTTGTCTCTCTGGACTTAAAGAGGGACAAATAAATGCATTTCATTATAATTTATAGTATGTTACTACCACATTACTAGGGATGTATGTTTGACTCCTTGTTTTATCCGTAGTAGTGACATTGTGCTCCTCAGTAAAAATGTATTTGCTAAGCATATTTTCCTCATCGTGTTCCTCTAACTGTCCATAAGGACAGATGCCCACAGCCACGGAGTACGTCCTGGTTCACTGAGTCTTTCACTTCATCATAATCTTTGTCTCATCAAATCACATCATAGTTATTTCCCTCATGATGTAGCAATTTGTCCTTGTAGTTTCAGTTGACTTCATTGTAAATGCCCTAAATCCACCTTATGTTTACTTTTTGTATTGTAACGTGATCAATTTACAACATGAAAAGGCTAATAGTTTTCATAAAGTGCTGCACTGGATTACATGTTTAACGTGATTATCACTAGTATTTTAATTACAAAGCCTTTTATTAACTGCCCCTCATGTATGAAAAACCTTAGGGAGCATTAAACAATTATGAATATTATACTGAGTATCTGTTATCTACTGTATGCCACTGCCTTTGATCCTGAATAAGCAGCAAAAACTGAAGAATACCACACCTAAACTGTGAGCTAGCAGGAGTCGTTAAGCGTCTTATGCATGAAGCAGTGTGTTGTTTAGGAGTTCACTTTGATCTCTAGCAGTGTCACAGACTCGCTCACACACATCACAAAAATAATACAGAATAACAAACTGCAAAAGACTCCGTGATCCCCACCACTTTGAAGTAGGTGTATAAAACAATAGAATCCCACATCAGTGCAGTCTTCTGGGGTCTTAAAAGACTGTTTACTCTTTTAAGAATCTTTCAGAAAGTACTATTTATCACAAAGCTTAACACAATGTAAAACTTTATGAAAGGAATACTAACGACATGATCTTAGTAAAAACAGTTATGCATTAAAATGCTGTGCTTCACTCCATCACTCTTCAATCCTATTTTGTGAATCATTTTCTAAAATGCACACTTACAAACCAGAGGACATGGAAATAGTTTTTGTCAAAGGCAGCGGTCTGTGACCGAAATACAGGGTCTTATTTTCATGCATATTTTCTTAAACGCACAATATGTCATCTTCTGCCCCTAGGGATCTCTCAATCGAAACCATGGCTGTAAAAAAAAAAAAAAAAAAAAAAAAAAAAAAGTTGCGTGGGACCACCATTGCCAATTAAAATGTATCAGTTCACGGACAAGTTAATCTATTAAAGTGTTATGCATGTTACGTTTATTCATGCCATGTCATTCTAATGACATAGCTGCAGTTTTTCCCACATAATCACTTAGATTATATTTGTGGTGGTAGCTACCTGGTTCGTCTTGGGTGACGCTAGGCGCTGGACGGAGCAACGATGCCGCTGCAAAATAGCCTCAGGAAGGAACTTGTTTTGGTGGAACATGTACGTTCAAAGGTTGTTTTAGTCGTGCAACAGAAAACTCAGATCGGAGAGATAGTCAAGCTAGCTGTCTGGATATACCCTATAGAGAGGAGCAGTTAACCATAGTCCTCAGGAATCCACCGGAGTTTGAAATGCCAATACAAAGAAAGTGGAAGGTTACGGACATCCGGCTGGAATGAGGGACATCTGGTGGAATTTGCGGCAGGATCTGAACAATCCTGGAATTGAAACATCGTCGATAACAACTAACCACTAACTAAAAAGTACAACATGTATAGTCGTTTTTAGACATTTTAATGCAGAAATATTACATAAATATCTTTTTAAAGAGTATTTCTGGGCAGAAATCTGCAAATTAGACTATACATTCTAAATGCAGATGTACACATCTACATTTAATACTTGAAACGTGCTTTAGCCCATTAGTCAGCTATACATTTCACTTCTCTAAATGAGCGCAATTACTGCCGGTTTCAGGAAGACTGGCGTCCTCTTGCACACTGTCAGAGGCAGTGAAGGGTGCGTCTCAGTAACCAGAAATCATTGGGGTGTAGGTGCAGCCTTTGCACTTGTACAAAGTCAGTCTCCAGTTTTATTGCTGATCCTTGCGTCATTATGTGTCACCTTATGTCAGCAGATATTTGAGGTTTGTCTGCTCTGTGTACCCTTTCAGCAGTGGCTGAAAATATCTTGGAATAAACTCTTGTAGAGATTGTAAAGACGCCATTAGACTTGTTTTTGTCAGTTGCATGGTTTTTTACAAGACCAGGCTATACATCATGAAATGATGCACATTGCTCAGTGATTTCATACAAATACAACTTTTTACGGTACCTCAGTTTTATAAATTTTTTTTAAATGTAGTTTTTGTCAGAGGTGCAGCCAAGGAGATTGATCATCCCTTACAAACAGACTCCCTTACTGATGCATGTTTTGTGAACGTTTCAAGGCAACCCAATGGGCTGTGGACAGACACACACCGCTGAGAGACTCCGCAGCTGTGGCTTGCTGCAGAGTATCTTCGGGGCTGGCCGAGCCTCGGCCCCTGGGTCGTTTTGGTGCCTAAAATTAACAGTTGTTTCCGCAGGGCAGTCAACATTTGTTGGTCAAACTTAACTGTAAAGAAGACCGCTAAAGGGGGGAGAATTTCAGCACAACACTGTGGACGCCTGGGGCGATATGGTCTGTTTCCCTGACGGATCATTAAAACTTTCGGTTACTGCCGTTAGCATCGCTATCACCTGGCGCTGGAGTTTGTGTTGGCTGGGTTCGGATTGCTGTAAATTAATAATAATGGCTGGCTAACTGTGTATGTGTCGTGTCCCTGGGGCTGTTGTCTGCTCTCATGCCGACTGAAGTCCCTTAATGACGGGGAGTGAGACAGAAACACCGGGGTGGGGTAGCTGGCTAAATTAGCATTAGATTAGTCGTCTATCTATACAGCTACCGTTAGCTGATGAACGCAATCATGAGTTAGCCCAGGGGTCTCATTTATAAACGTGGCATATATACAAAACGGGGCTGAAAATGTGCATACGCCACTTCCCACGCAAAGGTTGTGATTTATAAAAAACAAACGGGAGACTGTGCGGTGCTCCACGCAAACTCTGACCCATGCGTACGCACATTTTGGAGACAAAATAGGAATTGGCGACGCAGATGGTGAGGTGCTGAACTTAAGTCAGACTGCAGAAAGTAAATGGGAATAACTATAAAAGTAAAAAAAATAACCCTAACCCAGAACACAGTGTAAATAACGAAATATCTGTCTCTAAAACTTGCATATCATAAAATGTCAATGTCTGGAAATACAGCCGTTAAGCTCTCGCGCAGTCTTTACCCTTAATGTCCTCGTTATCAGTCCGAACTTTAATACTGTTCATAACAAAACCTGCATGAAAAAAAGTGTTTGCCTATTAGACTTTCTTTCATCTTCAGATTGTATCTCGGGGGGAGGGGGTGGGATACCACTAGTTGATGCTGTGTTGAAAAGGTGTTAACAATCACAAATTGTTGTAAACATAAATTCTGCGGTGACCCCCGTGCGTAATGCTGCATGATGGCACTGCTGGCCCTGCAGGAGGACTAACCCCTAATGGAAGAATCCGGAGAAAAAGAGACTTCAGGGACCATGACGATGACTGGCCGTTGACCATTGCCGATTTAGATTCCCTAAAGCTGAGCTCTTGGATCTATGCACTGAATTGGGTCCAGTAGAGAGGGCAACGCGCCGGAACCATGCCATCCCGGTCCATCCCGGTCCAAATACAGGTCCTCGCCACTCTGGGGGAAACCGGCTGTTTCCAGAGGGAAATGGCAGACAGCTAAGTTTTTTTTTTTAATAAATATTATATATAATCTTCAACTTTATCACTAAGGCTTGTTTGGATATAATATATAGTTCTGTTAAATCTTATCATATAGGTTTGGTATATAGAAGCTGTCCCCGAGTGCTGTAGTGCCTGCCTTTTTGGACAGTATTATTAATATTATGTAGTCTATAGATCCGGGTTCCGTACACTGTGCAAGAACAGGCCAAAATTATAATTCAATTTGCAGCAATTCCTGAATGTCTGAGAAGTTTTTTGCTTTTTCTCTGCCAGTCATCATGATACGGTGTAACAACTGCCATTTTCATTCATACACTGATCAGCATTCACGAGGTGCTTTGCATTGACTATTCATGGTTAAAAATGGGCGTGTACAGGGCGGGATAAGAGGCTGATCCACGTATGCACGCTTATAGGTAATCTCTGATTTATAAAGGGAACATTGCTTACAGGTGTGCGTACACACGGTTTTATAAATCTGACTTTTTTTTGGTGTATGCAATTTTGGGCTTTTGGGAGCACGTACACTTACCTATAGTAAGGATCCTACACAGTTTTATAAATGAGACCCCAGGGCTGTCTACCGTTACCTTGATCAAAACAATTATACTTAAAATAGTTCATGAGCACGTTGAACAATGTTATAACAACCTTATAACATTCCCCACCAAACATACTTGTCAATGAAGAACATAACGTTAAGCCAGATTGAGCACTATTCAAATTAGTGTGTTGTAGATAGCATGTAGTCAATGACAAAATGATGTGTGGCAGAAAGCAAGCTGTATTATGGTTACGGAGTATTTTTCTTTCTGTGACATTGTGTGATTTACAATTACTCTCGAACGTATCATCTGGGTTCCCGTGTTTTGACAAAAGTTAAAGTAACTTGAAGGGTCAAAGGTTTTATGACGCCACTGACAGGCGACTAAATGAAACGTCCCGTGTCATTAAAATAAAATAACAGATTTCTCTGGGTTTGAACATTGTTGGAAACATTTGGGATAGTATAAGCAGACAACTCAACAAAATATATAACCGTATAGTTGTTTTTAGACATTTCAATTACGAAGTATTACATATTGTACCTTTATTAATGGAGTGTGAATTTTCCCAGTTTGGAACAAATTTTTCCAGTTATTCCGACACCAAATGAATGCAGCACAAACGCCCTATGTCGCAATGTAACAAAAGTGAAAAAATGTGTATCCGCCCCATGATTCGGATCCGATCTAAAATTGAATGGGTTCTCCCTCGGCCCATGCTACACCCTTCCATCAAGTTTCATGAAAATCGGACTAGTAGTTTTCCCAAAATCCTGCTGACAGGGACCCTGGAACATTATTAAACCACAACGGTTATTTTATCAGTAAAGATGACATCTTCTTTATTATGAATATGCCAAGTACAGTAAAACACAATTTCTCTCAAAATAAAACAGCATTTGGATGAGTGAACCCTATTGTGGTACACTGTGGTTGAGAATCATGGTTTATAAATGCATTACTTTAAAAGCATGTGACAAGCAAAACGTCCTCCAACTAGGGACACATGGGTACAGCTAAGGAAATAACTATGTAGTATCATATTGTGCAGCATAAAATCCTGCCAAAAATCCCCCATAAACATTTGTTTCTGAACAGAAATAGTATATAGTCAGTCAAACAGACTAGTAACAGATTAGTAAATCTGTGTGTCAATGGTTATTTACAAGTTCCCAGGGACAGTTTATCAAATAAGTTTTGCCTTAGCTGTTTTAGCACTTCACTATAAATTTCCAAACATCTGTGATAAATTTTCTCTTTGCCTTGAATGAGTGCCATTTGTTTTCAGCTGTTATTTTTTTTCTTTGCTCTGCCCTTATGATTTATTCCGGATTCTGCGTCTGTTTCTTACCTAAAGCAAGAACATCTCAGAAAAGATAAAAGCTCTTCTTCAAAGTCAGTTCACTGGAGTTCAGGCCTGTTCATTTTTCTGTCTCTGGCACATCCTCTCACTGTACCAACGCTCCCATTCACAGAATGTGGTGAAACAATCTGAAATCTCATTCACATGAGCTTTCAGGTATACTGTTTGACATCTTGATAGTTGACCTTGACTTTCTGAATGTGTGCATTATATGGTTGTTAAAATACTTCTATGTAAGCACATTTGTTAGCACATTTTAAAAGCATATGTTGCATTCATGTAAGGGACAGGGTTTTGCCCCACTGCTGAGATCACTACTGTGATTTATAGATGTAAATGGTTTTCCTCTTCCAGCTATCACAGTACAGTATACCGTGTGTGTGTGTGTGTGTGTGTGTGTGTGTGTGTGTGTGTGTGTGTGTGTGTGTGTGTGTGTGTGTGTGTGTGTGTGTGTGTGTGTGTGTGTGTGTGTGTGTGTGTGTGTGTGTGTGTGTGTGTGTGTGTGTGTGTGTGTGTGGTCAATTTGACGATTGTTGAACTCAGTTTAGTCTTGACGGAAGCTTTTATTATATTATTTATAGTCTTAATTCTCAGGGGCTTGCACAAACACCAGAAGTAGTCTTTGTTATAATAATAATCCCAATATCCTATCATCTACATTATATTTAGCCTGTTGTCTACTCAAATCAAATGTTAAACTATCCAGAGCTTCAACGATTATTCAATTAATCAAATAGTCAGAAATTATGAACAATATAATATACCTGGTAGAGAACAGAAGAGTCATATAAAAGTAGCGTTATAAAGTTTGGCATAATGGTGGCACCTGAGGAAACAAACTAATAGACAAATGAATGCAGACCAAGGTGATATCACACTATTAGGTAACTACAAAAATGAACCAAATGATTTGAATGTCAAGACTGTGATTTCTTGGTTTTATGAAACATTTCCTTTATTTCAGTATGGCAGGGAACTGCTTACGTAAGTGTAAATTGAAAAATGTGTGCACTGTCTCACCTATATAAAGTACAGGAGTTTGGAAGCAAATTGGGGTTGTTCCCTAAGTACCAGTGGGATCTTGTAGCCCCCTTTGCCAAGTGATTCAGTAAATGGAAAGAATAAAGCTCAGAGGATCAGAGGGAGAGCTCATTTTAAAGTGTGTACTATAATCAAGGTTTGCATTCTCACATCACAATCTGACAATTGGACACATTTTATTTGTTCTTTATCTGATGTTGTTCATTACTCTCTATCCAATTTCCCAATTCAAATATTGGAAGTTGAACCACTGAGCAGCGCTGCCAGCTCAAACACCTAACCATCGCAGATATCTTGAATGGTCGACTGTAAATAATAAATGCTAGTCTTCTGTTGTGTCTATATCATACATGAGAAAGCTTTTATGCAGTCTAGAAGTAACGTTGGAAAAATCAATGTACCGTAGCCCCGAGGTCACTCACTTTTTCTTGTACTAATGTAATACATAAGCCTTTGAACAAATAGCAGACAGAAGCGGTGCTATTAAAGTCAAGTAAGGAGAAAAGAGCCAGAAAGGTGTAGGAATGGACATGTCAGTCTGACTTCAGTTACATGGAAGGAATAGAGAACTGAAGTGTTTGTTGTGCCTTTTCTGTATATTGCGTCTATATGAAATACTTCACAAACCATCCACAGGCAGTTTTAAAATCCTTCTTTGTGTGCTGTTCAACTCTCTCATACAACCAACAAAACATTTAAAAAAAAAACTTTCCATCTTGATTTACCACTTTCTAGGGGTGGGAGATATTGACAAAAATGAATATCTCTATTTTTTTTCATTCTCTCGATATCGATATTCAGACGATATTTTTGAAATCCTTCTAGAAGTTAAAAGAAGCCTTGTTCGGAGGCTATTTTGGTGGTTCTCTTTGGAAAATGTACAAGCAAGATGAAATCATAACAATAAACAAAGGGCTCTGTTCTGTAACATATTGCACACAACCATGTCCTTATTGGAAGCAGTCCTGGAGCTGGGACAGGGCCGGGTCAGACTAGGTTCTGATAGTCCTTCTACTTGGCTGTATAGTCCTTCTGACCTGGATTTATGCTGGGATCAGGAGTTGGATGTGACCTGACTGGCCTAGGTGAGGGAGAGGTGCAGTTCTGTGTGCTTTTTTGATGTTACAGTATACATGGTCTAGTGTGTTCTTCCCTCTAGTAACACAATCTACATGCTAGGAGAAAGCTGGAGGGGAACAGACTTTAAGGACGCCTTGTAAAAGTCCCCTGTATCCCGTATCCAGGTGATCGCGCTGCAGTTTGTTCACTACGGTTAGCAGTGAACCAAACTTTTGCTAACGTTAGCATCGGGGGCTATGTAGACGGCAGTGTGCTTTTTTCGTATTTAATAAAATGGTCAGTATATTACCAATAGGGCTCCAGGTCAGGTGAGCCGTACTGGGCAACGATCCTGCAGTTGGTACTCCATTCATTGTGCACAAAAATGCAGTCCTCCGCCTCTGGTCGTGCCAGAGTTATTATATCAATCTGCTGGTAGATAGCTAGCTCGGCGTGCTAGCGCCGACAACAACCTGGAGGGCTCGGTCAGGCTATTTCCTCCAGGATGTTATGAGCCGCCTGGAAGGCTCTCGTAACGGCTGTGTTGTATCGTGGTCCTGTATTGATTAGTTCAGTGTGGCTGTACAATCGCGCACCGCCATCTTTGTTGACATGAGTGAACGTCATAACGCACAGGTAAGAACTAGTAGCCGCTTACTCTCGTGCGGAACGATCGTGATTTTGTACAAAAAATACAGTCAAACAAACCCTAAAATCGCTACATATAATTGTTTAGAAGGTTATAGCGTGCGTTATTTGTTTTCTCTTTAACTTCCTTCAGCTCTTTTCATGTTTGGGGGGTCGGATTGTACAAATTATGAAATATTCGATATCCCAATTTTGCATATCGTCCAGACAACAATTTGGATATTATCGTCTAAACGATATATC